>NW_023995177.1:0-30000 GCF_015586225.1 Lucilia sericata | reverse complement strand
ATGTTTGTGGGATTATACCTGTGTCATAGATGTTATTGTACAGGTTCAAAATTTTTTGATGCATTTTATTTGGGCATTTTTTTTAAATATTGTAGTTAATTTGATTGAAACCTGGGGTAGATCCAGTTGTGGAATTTAAACAGCAGGATAATTCGTTGAAACTTATTGGATATTCCAGTTATAGTGCATGTTTATTAGGGTTTTAAATAATGTTTAGTTCCAGTGAGTTGGATAGAGATAATTTATATTCATTTGGATAATTATTGATGTTAGAATTGTTGGAGAAATGGTTTCCATAACAATTGGCCATATCAGTTGTATATTGTTGTATTCCAAAACTTTTATTGTTTTTGGTTCATATGTACCTGTTAATTTACGAAATTTCGCATGTTGTTGTTTTTGGGTTAATGTTTTTAGTAAATGCCTCTAAGGAAGCCCTTTTTGCTATATTTTTTTCTTTATTGAATTTAGCATTTTTCCTTTTATATAATACTAGCTAAAACCCGGCGTGCTTTGCTACTCCTGTCGATATAAAATAAAAAATTTTCAAAATATATTCATATACAATTTTTGTTTATAAAAATTTTATTAATATTTGTTTGTCACTATCCAAAACCATAAAGTAATAAGACAAAGAAAGTTTGATATTTAAAATATTTTATTAATTAATGATATTTATGTACATATATTATTTCTTATTCCTATTCATTAGCATAAATTTACAAAATATTACAAAATTACGAAAATATAATTGACTTAATATTTACAATTAAAATTTTTCTTAATAATTATTTCCTATTCTAAAGCCTTGGGATATACAATATTTTTCGTTTTCCCCTCAGGCGCGTAGATATACAAATCTGAAGGTTTCTCAACTCGCGAGCATGCAACATAAAGCTGACCATGTGAAAAGCATGGATTTTCGAGATTTATTCCACACACTTGCAGGGATTGACCCTGAAATTTGTTTATTGTCATCGCGAATGCCAAACGTGTAGGAAATTGCAACCGTTTAAAGTCGAATGGCATTTCCGATGTTGTCATTGAGATCCGAGGTAGTAAGACATCCGTTCCTTTATATTGGCCAGTTGTAATCGTTGCTTCGATTAAGTTGTTCATTAATTTTTTAACTGTTAATCGAGTACCATTACAAAGACGTGGTGGATCAATATTTCGCAATAAAATAATTGGAACGCCAATTTTCAACTTCAATTCGTGGGGATACATTGACGACATCATCATTATTTGTAACAGTATCGATGGATTTATATGTTTTTAAATTACCATCGATTCTATTCAAAATAATATTATTGATACAATTAACGTCAATGTTTTTGGGTGCCAGTAAAGCACGCTCACATAACCACTGTCTATTTTTGAAATTACGTTGAAGATTTGGAAAAGCACAATATATTAACTCTTTATTTGATTGTGTGATCCTACAAAAGTTAGAGGGAAACTTTACACAATTTGTGGTTGGCTCAATTGTCATTTTTCCATTTCCTAAATCCAGCAATTGTTTTGTTGTTAATTTTAACGTGTGAACATGTTGCCAGAGATATGATGATTTTAGGCAAGCATTGAGTTCATCAGCCGGTGTTGAACCAGGTATCACAGGAAGTGTCTGGCGAAAATCACCCGCTAAAATAAATTAGAATTACTTCTCATGTCCTTTAAAGTGCGATCAAGCGCTTCTAAGGATTTTTTGTGGGCCATGGTGCATTTATTCCACACTATTATTTTATATGTTTGCAGGATTTTACCCATTGAAGAATTTTTCTTAACATTACATGTATAATCTTCAGAAAATTGTGTTTTCAACGGTAATTTGAGTGCATAATCTAAAAGTGTTGCTGCAATACCTGATGACGCAATGGCTAAGGCAATAAATATTCTTTTGCGATTGAACTTTAGCTGAAATTAATGAGATGAGAAAGGTTTCTCCGGTTCCTCCTGGCGCATCAATGAAATAAAATCCTCCTTGTAAGAAATAATTATTAAGAAATAATATATGTACATAAATATCATTAATTAATAAAATACTTTAAATATCGAACTTTCTTTGTCTTATTACTTTATGTTTTTGGATAGTGACAAACAAATATTAATAAAATTTTTATAAACAAAAAATGCATATCAAAATATTTTGAAAATTTTTTATTTTATATCGACAGGAGTAGCAAAGCACGCCGGGTTTTAGCTAGTTTCAACATAAAAAGTTGCCTATAGTTCCTTTCAGAAATACAGGAAGAAAATTTCAGGAAAATTGGTCCAGCCGTTTAGCAGTCTATAAAGCACAAACAAACAAACAAACATACATACATACATACATATATACATACATACATACATACATACATACATACATACATACATTCATTCATTCATATACATACATACATACATACATACATACATACATACATACATACATACATACATACATACATACATACATACATACATACATACATACATACATACATACATACATACATACATACATACATACATACATACATACATACATACATACATACATACATACATACATACATACATACATACATACATACATACATACATACATACATACATACATACATACATACATACATACATACATTCATTCATTCATTCATACATACATACATACATACATACATACATACATACATACATACATACATACATACATACATACATACATACATACATACATACATACATACATACATACATACATACATACATACATACATACATACATACATACATACATACATACATACATACATACATACATACATACATACATACATACATACATACATACATACATACATACATACATACATACATACATACATACATACATACATACATACATACATACATACATACATACATACATACATACATACATACATACATACATACATACAAACATACATACATATGTACATACATACAAACACACTTTCATTTTTATATATATAGATTAGGTTATCAGTTGTCATAAATCATTTCAATTGTTTCCATGCAAAGATGAAACTCGACTTTTTCTCTTTAAAGATAACGAAATAGTAACACACGAGATAGAGGAATTATTTGTTTTTGGAATGTGTGGCAAAGTTTTATGGATTAAAATTCCGCAACCTTGACGAGCTGAGTCATAGAAATTTTCAAAATAACCTTTATATTGTTTTGGGAGTATTGGGCAATCTGATTTTTAATATAGGTTTCCTGAAGGCATATAATGTGAGGGTTATGATTCTTAATTAATAGTTCGAGATCAGTGCAATTATTTTTGTAACCATTGATGTTCCACTGTATTGTTTTTATATACATAGGACTTGACAAAATAATTATATAATATTGACTTTATTTATATTTGGCATTGTTCAGACTTATTTTTTGTTTTTTTGTTGATCGCTGATTTTATGATCATGTCTTTGTTTTGTTTGGGTAATTAATTGATTTTTGTTTACATGTTTCTTTTCGATATTCTGTGGATTTGTAATAATCGAAGCTTGAGCTTCTTTTGAAGTTGAGGGTTTAATTAAGAGATTTTGTTTCGAAGTAAGAGAATGTTTTGCAGGAGTACTGCAAATTTCTTTTGTTTAGTTTGTTCGGAGAGTTGAGTAATATGTGAAATAGTTTTCTGTTGTTTTTCAATGTTCTGATTGCAGTTTTGAGTTTTTGTGATTTTTTCTTTGTGTTGATTTGAGACTAAAGTAGAGCTTGAGAAAGGTTTGTTATTTTGTGTTACGTTGTTTGTAGTTATGGAATTTTTATTTATTAATACTTCTTTTTGTTCAGTTGTAAATTTTTCTGTGTTATTATTTGTTATGAATTTGAGATTATATTTTGGACAAATTTTTTGCAGTTTGCACATTGTGTACGGGTACATTTATCTGGTGTGTGTAGAGGAAGATTGCATGTTTCGCAAGATGCTTCTTTTTCACAGTGTGGCCCAGGAGTTGATATTTTTTGCATCTCATTGGGTTTGGGAAATATTATCTAATACCTCATTTACACATACACGAAATCTAGTAGATTTCATTTAAAATCCTTTTGTAAATCTAAACCGTTTACACTTACTCTTCTTGCTATTTAGGAAGATTTAATTTTTCTGGAAAAAGTGTGTGATATGAAAAATAAGAAGGAAAATGGGATATTTATTCAAATTCTATTTATAAAAAAAAATAGATATTTGAATATAACATTACCTTTTATTTTAGATTAACTTTTCATTCACGTTTTTCAATTTATAAAAATTTTGTCGACATTTTAATTTTTTTTGTTTGTTTTGTTTTTGTCTTTTTTTCTTGTGTAGCGTCGTATTTTTTAGTATTATTTAGGGAAAAAAAGAGTTGCATCACTAAAAACTATTAGATTTTGAGTAGATTTTAACGAAATCTAGTTACGAAGTAGATTTTGTTTTGTATGGGAAATCTAGTTAAAATCAACTAGATTGGCTCGAAATCTCATAAGTACTAGATTTCGTATATGTGTAAATGGGGTATAAGATTTAAGTTATACCATGCAATAGATATTTTTGATGGTACTTTATATAAATCAAAAGATAATAATATTGAGCCAGTAGGAATTCTTTTGCCATCTACTTCTCTTGAGAATTTACATATTGCAGTTACACCTTGATCTTGTAAGTATTTCAAAATTTCTTCTTCACTTGTATTTATTGAATTTCGATCATAAATTGTACCTTTACATGTGTTTAAAGTGGGGTGTAGGGAAATTTCGACTTTGCATAATCCACCAAAATTTGTAGTCTCAATGAATTTATTTGCTATTTTTGGAATTTTGGTTAAAATAAGAATACTTCCATCTTGTAATAGATTTATCGTCGACGTCCATCGTATAAATTTAAAATATTGAAGGTTATTGGGCTTTTGATTTTTTGTTAAAAGTAAATTAAAAACGATCGCAGATGTTAGACGGTGACTGATTTATCAGTGCCTACCAATGGAAAATATTTATGTCGGTCGGAAATGAGAGTTTTTCATGAACAACACTGATTTCCACTTACGTCTAACTACTTGGTCTAACTACGTCTAACTTCGTCTATCGTCTCGGATGTTCTCTTGTAAACAAGAGTGTAGATAATCGTCACTTTAGTGTCCCCTTTGTAAGCGAGAGAGTGGACACTTAAAAAACCAACTTAAGCTTTTTGTCTGTCTCTTCGTAATCCATGGGGTAACGATTGACTTCCTCGTATGACAAGCAGTCGGTAGCTGGGTGCAACCTTAAGTGGTAGGTTAAATAGGTAGTTCGGGACTGTTCGACCGAACTGCTGGGTACCAGAAATCACTGAAGCAGAAGAAGCATAAACGACACATACACAAATTTTGATGAAAATATTGACATGTGACCATACAGCTTTAGGTCTTTGACAACCAGTTTCGTCTATATGTTACAATTTGACTATAGGGTGTAAAAGCTATAAATATACAAAATGCACTTACTTATTGCAAGGTAATACACAAATTCCGCAGCATTTCTCCATGCCACTTAGATTTTTTTCTGCTTCTCTCATGTCAGCATTAATTTGATCCATCCCCTCTTCAATTCGATCCAATTGTTCTAAATAAAAAATAAAAACATTGAGTTTTAAAATAGTTTGCAAATTCTCATTCTTCTCATAATTATAACTAACTTCCAGGATTTTTTTCGTTTGGTGGATGATTTAAATCGATTTTTGGTAGGTTTTTCAACCTAGAATTTTAACAAATTAATTAAATTAAATACTAGATTTACTTTATTAAAATATTAACATTTATATAATAAACTAGCTGCGTATACCCGGCTTTGCCCGGGTTTCTTCGAAAAGTAAAGATAATATTTTTCTATCAGTAATGGGCAAAATCCAGGCAAGGATTTTCATGCACTTAAAAATTAAAAATATGCGTTTGTAATATATACTAACAATGTTGAAAATATGCACCAAAAATATTTTCTTGTGAATTTTTTTTTGTTATTACTAATTTTACTTTTATCGTATTTAAGTACATTTTTATTATAAATATTTAGAACTCAAGTTTTTGACAACAAATATATAGGTTCTTGATGACAGAAGTATCGCTTTATGTACCCTAATACCAATTTAACACAATCTCGATCTCGAGAATAACAATAATTATAAAGCCTAAGGAACACTTTAAATAATATTGGCAATTTCGTGTCAAGTGACCCAACTCAAAAAATCGATTTGGATGAAATTTGCACCAAGTTAGTACTATTGGGTAGTAGGCCATACACATCGGTCAAGAACTGCGGAGGTAGAGGGGGTCAAAGTTGGTCATACAGGGTTTTTTTCAAATGAGTGTAACTTTTCACCTATTGATCCAAAGAAGTTTAGACGGCTATTTCTTTACTGTTTATATTTTTTTATTCTTTTATGTATGTAGTACAAAAAAACACATTTTATGTTCGATTTAAAGCAAAATATGCATAAATTCATTTATAACAAAACATGAAAAAATATGCAACAACAAATCGATTCAAATTCTTTGATTTGAAAAGAAAACTAGTTAAAAGTGACTACAAACATGCATTTGCATACAAATCCTTGCCCTGGTAATGACAATACTTTTTTTAAAATATATGTATGTCAAAATTTAGCTTATAACGATAAAATAGTTATTATATATATATATTTTATTGCATTTTGTTTAACACTTGTAGTCTGGACCAAAAAGTTCCTTAATTATCAAGTAAGAAAGTATAGTCGGGCTTGGCCGACCATATGATACCCTACACCAGTTATGAATATTAAATGTGATTTATTTTTCATAATAAAGCATTTATATTGAATATTATCTTGATTCCGATTTATTTAAGCAATTTATTGACGAAAAACTTATTTTCTAAAAGAGGCTTTGTATGGGGTATAGGAGCAAATGTGGACCGATCCCGACAAAATGGGCTGGATAGATTTGTATTTATATAATATTTATCTGCGCTAAATTTCATTGCAATAACAGTGCTAATAAATGAGTTTCGGATATTCAAGTCACTTCGTGAAGGGGGCTTTGTATGGGGGCTAGGGTCAAATTAAGTGCGATCATTTCGAAATTCATCGTGGTTATCAAGGCTTGTATAAAACTTAGTTGTGCGAACTTTCATCGAGATACATTTATACTATACATAATTATGAGCTCAAAAGCCCTTTTCGGGGGTGAAATAATGGACCGATTTTTCATAGGCATCTTTCTTGGGACAAAACAAACGTGTATTCCAAATTTCATCAAAATATCTTGAAAATTGCGACCTATACTTTGATAACAACGTTTACATGGACACACGGACGGACATCGTTAAATCGACTCAGAAAGTGATTCTGAGTCGATCGGTATACTTTAAGGTGGGTATAGTACTAATATTTTAATGCGTTACAAACATCAGCACAAACGCATAATACCCTTCCCACTATAGTGGTGTAGGGTATAATTTTTACTAATTTGTAGAAAAATTTAAGAAACTTTTTTTGAGAAATTATACTGAAATCAGCATTTTCAATGGCGTCATAAATACGAAATAACTCCCCAAAACAAAAATGAATTAAGTCCTCAAATTTGGGGACTTTTTTCATTATGAAATAATTCCCCAGTTTAAAAATGAAAAAAGCCCCAACGAAATGAAATAACTTCCTAAATTAAGATGAAATAACGGCGTCATGAAATAACTCCCCACGAAATAACCCAAAAAAAAAAAATGAAAAACTCCCTAAATTTGGGAACTAATTTCATTATGAAATAATTCCCCAATTTAAAAATGAAAAAAAGCCCCAACGAAATGAAATAACTTCCTAAATTAAAATGAAATAATGTAAAGGATTTAAATGTAAGCTATGAAAAATGAAAATAATAATACAATACAATATTATTTACATTTTTCATTTAATTCATATGGGAGGTTCCAATTCCCCCATTGAAAGTCCGCCCATTTTTCTCTAAATGTTCACATGAATGTCAAAGTTCATCATGGAAAATTTGAAGATTCTATCTTCTTATTTACATTTTTCATTTAATTCATATGGGAGGTTCCAATTCCCCCATTGAAAGTCCGCCCATTTTTCTCTAAATGTTCACATGAATGTCAAAGTTCTTCATGGAAAATTTGAAGATTCTATCTTCTAGAGTATCTCAGATATACAAATGTTTCTATATAATTCATATGGGGTTCCAAGCCACCCCCTGATGAGAGTCCTTTTTTTTCCCCAAAATGTTCAGATGAATATGAAAGACCTTTGTGCAAAATTTTAGGAGTCTAGTTCTATTAGTTTCTTAGATAAAAGATTTTTTGTATTTAATTCTGCTAGACCGCCCACTTTTTATCCTAACTAATCATATTGAGACTTATGTGGCTCCGGCAAAATTTGAGAACTCTAACTGTTCTACTTTCTGAGATATACTGAATTAATATTTTCCTAATATGGAAGGTGCCACGCCTACAATAGTCATTACGCCCATTTTGTCCAAAATTATTCTTATGGATGTCAAAGTCGTCCTTGCAAAATTTTTGTACCAGTTTCCAAGATATATACGACTTTTAATAGTTATTTAATAAGTAGCCGTGGCACCTCGCCCATTTGAAATTTCAATATAAAAAGTAGCCTATTTTTCCTTCCAGGCATACAAAAAATTTCCAGAAAATCGGTTTAGCCGTTTAGGCAGCTATAGACTTCAAACAAACATACAAACAAACACACATTAATTTTTTATATATAGATTAGGCTTCGTTTCAAAAAACAAAATGTTTCCTGTTTTTGTGATATCACAACTTTTTAGATGGTTCCTGTATAAGTGATCACAATGCTGTAATAATTTTTCCAAAATTCCAACCCAATTCCAGATATTGAGATAGCCGAAATAGAAACACATTTAGTACCTCAAAACAAAGCTAATATTATACTTCATAATTTAAATTATATACGTAACCGCTGTGTATAATGATACACATTTTTAACTTTGTATAAAAAGTATCACGACCATTATTTATGGTTCGTGCATTTATTTTTGTAAATATTTATATGGATGTAGTGTTCTATCTTTTATAGATTCCCAGATATACGAATTTTAGCTTTAATTTATATGGGAGGTGCAACGCCCGTTATTGCTAGTTCAACAATTTTTTTCAAATGATCATAAAGAAATTCTAGCTGCAATGTTTTCCTAGACATACGAAAATTTGAGGGTTATAGCTCCAATGACGTCCCACATAAATATATTAGAATTGTTTGTATTTAATTCATATGAGAGGTGCCACGCCCCCTGTTTAATTACCTAAATATTCACATGGATGGCAAAGTTGCTCGCGCAAAATTTAAGATTGCTGGATCTAAGTGTTTTCAAGATATTCACATTTTTGTATTTAATTCATATGGGAGGTGTCACGCCCCCTATTTCTAGTCCTCCCATTTTTCTATCAAATTGTTTATATGGATTTCAATGTTGCCCATACAAACTTTTATAACTCTAGCTCTTATACTTTCCCAGATATAAGATGTTTTTTATTTTACTCATATGGGAGGTGCCACGCCCCCTAATCTGCCAATTTATTACCCAAATGTTCACATGGATGACAAATTTGTTAGTGCAAAATTTGAGGATTCTAGCTTAAGCGTTTCCTAGATATACAAATGCTAGCCCTCCCAATTTTCCTTAAAATATTCATATGGATGTCAAAATTGTCCATAGTTGTACCATATTCCGAGATATTCCACTTTTAAGGAAGTGGGCGTGACACATCTCCCACTTGCAATTTAAAAGTATAAAGTAGCCTATTGTTCCTTCCAGATATAGAGGAACATACAGTGAAAATTTCAAGAAGATCGCTTCAGTGGTTTACCCTCCTATAAGGTACAACCAAACAAATAAACAAACATACATTGATTTCACGGTGTGACAAAATTACAAAAAAACAATACACTCATCGCGAGACCTAGTGAAGTTGGTAGGTCTAGTAGAGTAGATTACAGTACCATTTTTAGAATTTTTAATATACCCTAAAAATCGGAAGATATTGGAAAAAACGCTTTTTGTGACTAGACAGACCAAAAAAATTATATCTCAAAATTTTCTTAACCGTTTTTTTCCAATAGCTTCCGATTTTTAGGGTATATTGAAGATTCTAAAAATGGTAAAATTATCTACTCATCTAGGTCTTCATTCTATGACGAAAATTTAAAGCTTCCTTCAAAACCAACTCTAACCACAAAATAAAAATGTTAAAAATACAACAACAATATTTTTTTATTAGCTTAAAACAAAAAACTCAAAATAATTCGCAGCAAAAGTGAGTATACACATTTCCTCTCATTACATTTTTTGCTAAAACTGTTAGATTAAATTTTTTGTAAGAAAATGAAATTTAAGCATTCTTTAAATTTATTAGATCTAATCATTTGCTCTGTAATAATCAGACAAGAAGGTTTTATAAAAATGAGAACTGAAATTTCAATGGAAACTCGGAAAATTATTGTAGAACTAAGGGAAAAAGGAAAATCTTTTCGTGAAATTGCGTCAATTGTTGGAAGGCACCACACTTCAGTGAAAAAAAATCATCGATAAATATAAAAACTTTAAAAGAATAGAAAATTTTGATCGAACAGGTCGGCTGAGAATATTAAATGAAAGGGAAGAAAGGAAGATTGTTGCCACAGTGAAAACTTTAACTTTTGGGAAAATGTCCTGTTCACGGATGAGAGTAAGTTCGAGATCTTCGGAGGTAAAAAAATTAAAAAAATTTGGAGAAAAAAGAATGAGGAGCTGGCCGAGCAAAATATCCAGTGTACAGTTAAGCACGAAGGAGGTTCAGTAATGGTTTGGGGGTGTTTTTCAGCATCTGGAGTTGGAGAGCTTGACTTCATTGATACGACAATGAATGCTCAATGCTACGTAAAACTTTTGGAAAAAATCTTGCACCAAGTGTTTCCAAATTGAATTTGCCTGGACATTGGATCTTTCAACAAGACAATGATCCCAAGCATACCTCCCGTTTGGCGAAGGAGTGGTTGCAACAAAACACATTTCATGTAAAGAAACACTAAAGAAGCATTATTAGATGAATGGGTCAAATTCCACCCGAATATACCAGCAGAATCTACGCCAAATAGGCTAAAATGTTAAAAAAAGTCTAAGGGAGGTCCAACTAAGTATTTAAAGTTATTTTTTTAATCTTCTTTATTTATCTTTAATAATCATGAAAGTGTATACTAACTTTTGGTCCGAAAAATTTGATATATTTTTGATTTTAAGCATAAAAAAATTGTTGTTTTTGATTTAATATTTTATAAGTAATAAATAATGGTTTTTATTTTTGGAAATTCATTCCACTATTCTCATTTACTTTTCTCGCTATCTTAAAAAAATTAATTATTTCAGTGGTGTTTACTCACTTTTGGTGCTCATTGTATATAACAGTAAGGAATTAGGACATATTTTGTAAAATATTACAAAAAAATAAGTTTTTCGCGAAATTCGCAGAGTTCAAATCGCAGGTACAGCTTAATTATAAGAGGTATTGACCTAATTTTTTTCACTGTTTTATTCCTTAATTTATTGACCATAAATGCCCCGGTGATATTTCAAAAATTTTAACATTTGTTAAACAAAGATTTAAAAAAACTGAAAATGGAGTTTTGAAACCGCCGTGTAAAAAATTATTTTTTTTAATCATAGCTGAGAACAGGTCCACGATATCTTTTAAGGATAAAAACTTATATTCGAGTAAATATAGATATATTTTATGTAATAAAGTTAAATAAGTTAAATTTTTTGCCACATTTCCTAATCAAGTGCTCTGAGACATGTTAATGGCCTGGGGAATTTTTAATAACTTTTACATTTTTGAGCCAAGTTTTGTGTTGAACTTCTTTTTGAAATACTAAATCCATGTAAATTATGATTCTTTAACAATAATATGTAAAATATTTACCTAATAGCAACATTAATCACATAATATCAAAATATACGAAATATCCTCCTATCGCGACCAGATCACGCTTTTGGAGACAAAATCTGTTGTAACTCTGTTTGACTTAAAGTAACAAGAATATTATATAAGCTTTGTTTTGAGGTACTAAGTGTGTTTCTATTATTTACCGTTCTGGAGTTATAGCTTTAAATGTTAGCTTTGGCCAAAAATTTGGATTTATTCAAACTTTGAGCGACGAGCGGCAAGTGTTAACGTTTATTAATCGAGCTCAAATTTCGACTATCTCAATATCTGGAAAGGGGAATCATTTTGTGTGGTTATGACGAACAAGATTCCAACATCGACTTTTTGCGGTCACTCTAATGCAGATGAAGGAGTTGAAATTTTAACAAAATAATTACGCCATTATTAATGCTGATCCAAAAACTTTCATAAATGGTATGATATCACAATTTCAAAATTATTGCGTGAAGCCTAATATATACTGTTGTTTTAGGCAGACAGACAGACGGACATGGCTAATTCGACTCAGAATTTCATAAGGACCTGAGGACTTTGTTGGGTCTCAGATTAATATTTCTTGGTGTTACATACGGAATGACAAACTTATATATACACCCTATCACCACTGATGGTGGTGGATTATTGATCTTTTAATAGTACGTGTAAATAGACCCTGTTCAAGTTCGACTTACGGTTTACACTTGTTTTGATAACATATGCAAATACTATTTTTTGCAACGTTATTAAGTTCCGCTTTATTTGCAACTTTGTTGGAAGATTCTAACGAGTAAATCGTCAACGGTACCTAAATATTGTTTGCCACCAATTTACGTTTTGTAAATTAACTACACTTCTTTTTTGATCGTCAACATAAGCACTACGTGCTCTTGGCGTTATTACTTCTACGAGGTAAAATATAAATACATAATTAATACTAGGGATGCCAAACGGGGTTGGCTTTTACAAATCCCGGGATTCGGGATTTTAAAAATTGCAATCCCGGGATTTTTCGGGATTGTACGGGATTTCAGGATTACATGAATTTAATTATTTTATATATGAAAATCTTTTTTTGGGGAAATTTAGCAGACAGAAAGATATATTTAAATTAAAACAATCCAATTAATTCCAATTTTTAAATAAAAACTTTCAGAATTGCATAATTTCTGAAACTTTTTAGATACATACTTACTTCCTAAATAAAAATAAATATCAAGTTCCGAAATTAGACATAATCACTTTTTAAAACCTCATACTGTTCCATGTGAACTAATAATTATAACAGATACCAATTCAATTATTCGAAGATCAATTTAGAACCTATTCTTTGAAAAATATTTGGAATTTTACACAAAATACATATTAGTTTTGGAACATATTATTATATTCGTAGTATTAATTTAAAATTTTATGTGTATTCAGAACAAGGTAATTTACCTTTACCGGTATCATTCAGATTTGTAGAAAGTTAGAAATGTAAAATCCTCTAGTATTGAAAAATAAAGTTTGTATTCGACTGTGCCGAAATTAAATACCCACCATCAAAATATTGTAATGTGTTGATATTAATATCAGCATCAATGTGATTTTCAGAGGAGGTCCAATTAGGTTTTCTTGTGTCAATTTTGGTCCAAATTTGCAGCCCAAATAGAATGAGTCTTCTAACTCGTGTTTTCAGCTTACAGACACAGAATGTGTATACTTTTTGGGTCGGTCTACGACCAACATTTCGATGTGTTAACAAGTAAAAAGTTATAGTTGGGCGAAGCCTACCATATAATACCCTACACCAGTTATAACAAGTAAGAGTGCTATATTCGGCTGTGCCGATTCTTATATACCCTTCACCATAGTGTATCTAAAAATTCATTTTCCTGACTATATCATTATTATAGCAATAGCAAAACATAATGAACAACAACAACGCTAAACGAAATAAACACACAAAAAACAAAATACACATGGCAGTAAAACCAACAGACATCCAAACATACGAAACGAAATACAGAAAAAACAAAAACAAAATACACAACGCAATGACATCCAAACATATGAAATTCAATACACCAAGAAAACAAAAACAATATACACAAGGCAATGAAACACACAGCCATCCAAACATACGTAATTGAATGTACCAAGAAACAAAAACAATATACACAAGGCAATGAAACCAGTGTTGCCATAACGGCATTAAAAGTGCAATTCTAGCACTTTGTTTTCGTCCGCTGCACTTATTTTTTAGAAAAAAGTGCTAGATGCTTTTTAGCACTTTTTCGTCTTTTGCTAGAAATTTTTATACCCTCCACCACCATCAGTGGTGATAGAGGGTATATATAAGTTTGTCATTCCGTGTGTAACACCAAGAAATATTCATCTGAGACCCAACAAAGTATATATATTCTGGGTCCTTATGAAATTCTGAGTCGATTTAGCTATGTCCGTCTGTCCGTCCGTCTGTCTGTCTGTCTGTGTAAAACACGCTCACGTTAAAACGAAGCAATATAATTTAACCAAATTCACCCAAAACATTCATTATTATCCGGTACAGTTTGGTATTGAAAATGAGCAAAATCGGCTCACATCGGGAAAAGTTATGAATCAAAATTTAAAACAACCTCGAAAAAAATAAGCATTTTTTACACATTCTGATGTAATTTTCTTGAAAACTATGCAAGATAATTCCATCAAAATCACCATACATTCGTTTCTACATAACATCTTGATCCCTGCTGAAAATTGCTAGAATCGGTCCACAATTTCATATACCTCCCATACAAAAGTACATATTCCCGGAAAATGGGTTTTTTGCTAATAACTACCGTCACAATGAGGATTTCTTCACAAAATTTTACAGATTAAAATGTTTTGTCAATAGAATTCATTCAGAGAAAAAAATTTTATGGATCGGTCCATAATTGGTCATAGCTCCCATACAAGGTCCCCTCCCGAAAATCACTTAAACGCGCATAACTCATTACTAAATTAAGATATAAATATAAAATTTGGTACAAGTATTACTCATATGCATAGAAATATTACTGTGAAAGTTTTTTCCGATCGGTCCATAATTGGTCATAGCTCCCATACAAGGTACCCTCCCGAAAATCACTTAAATGCGCATAACTCATTACTAAATTAAGATATCTATATAAAATTTGGTATAAGTATTGCCCGTATGCATAAAAATATTACTGTGAACGTTTTTTCCGATCGGTCCAAAATTGGTCATTGCTCCCA
Organism: Lucilia sericata; assembly: GCF_015586225.1. Classification (NCBI taxonomy): domain Eukaryota; kingdom Metazoa; phylum Arthropoda; class Insecta; order Diptera; family Calliphoridae; genus Lucilia; species Lucilia sericata. The sequence continues at coordinate 14,796 of NW_023995177.1, read as the reverse complement.
TACAAGGTCCCCTCCCGAAAATCACTTAAACGCGCATAACTCATTACTAAATTAAGATATAAATATAAAATTTGGTACAAGAATTACTCATATACATAGAAATATTACTGTGAAAGTTTTTTCCGATCGGTCCATAATTGGTCATAGCTCCCATACAAGGTACCCTCCCGAAAATCACTTAAATGCGCATAACTCATTACTAAATTAAGATATCCATATAAAATTTGGTACAAGTATTACTCATATGCATAAAAATATTACTGTGAAAGTTTTTTCCGATTGGTCCATAATTGGTCATAGCTCCCATACAAGGTCCCCTCCCGAAGTCACTTAAACGCGTATAACTCATTATTAAATTAAGATATCCATATAAAATTTGGTATAAGTATTGCCCGTATGCGTAAAAATATTACTGTGAAAGTTTTTTCCGATTGGTCCATAATTGGTCATAGCTCCCATACAAGGTCCCCTCCCGAAAATCACTTAAACGCGTATAACTCATTATTAAATTAAGATATCCATATAAAATTTGGTATAAGTATTGCCCGTATGCATAAAAATATTACTGTGAAAGTTTTTTCCGATCGGTCCATAATTGGGCATAGCTGCCATACAAGGTCCCCTCCCGAAGATCACTTAAACGCACATAACTCATCACAAAATTAAAATATCCATATCAAATCTGGTATAAGTATTACTCAAATGCACAAAAATATTACTGTGAAATTTTTTTCCGATCGGTTCATAATTGGTCATAGCTCCCATACAAGGTCCCCTTCCCAAATCACTTAAACGCACATAACTCATTACTAAATTAGGATATCCATATAAAATTTGGTACAAGTATAGCTCACATATACAGAAATATTACTACGAAAGTTTTTTGCGATCGGACCATAACTGTTCATAGCTCCCATACAAAGTCCCCTCCCGAAAATCACTTAAACGCACATAACTCATTACTAAATTAAGATATCCATATAAAGTTTGGCAGAAGTATTGCTCATATACAGGGAAATATTACTGTGAAATTGTCACAGCTGCTACAGAAAAAACACTTAAAGGCACATAACTCATTACCAAATAGTGATATAAATAAATACTATTTTTATACATAAATACGATTTTTGTACACATAAATGTTAAATTTTTTAACGATCGGTATATCCTTGGTCATAGTTCTATACAAGGTTCACTCCCGAAAATCACTTAAACGCACATAACTAATTACCAAATATTGATATCCATACATTTAGCAAAATCATTGCTCTTATATACATAAATTACACTATAAAATTGTTTTACGATCGGTCCATATTTGGTCATAGCTCTCATACAAGGACCTCTCCAGAAAATCACTTAAATGCACAGTATTTATTACCAAATAATGATGTAGATACATAATTTTAAAATTTTGTCTTTATATACATAATTGGTCATAGCTCCCATACAAGGTCCTTTTACGAAAATCTCTTAAACGCACATTACTCATTACTAAAGAAAGCTATTGATACAAAATTTGGCACAAATATTAGTTTTGTATACAAAAATTATATTTCAAGATTTTTTCACGATCGGTTCATAATATACGCTCGGTCCCATACAAGGTTCCCTTCAGAAAATCACTTAAACACACATTACTTATTACTAAATTACGATATAGATACAAAATTTGACTGAAATATAGCTTTTATGTACAGAAATTTAGCTTACAGAATTTTTTACGATCGGTCTATATTTGGTCATATCTCACATAGTAGGTCCTGCCCCTAAAAGCGCTTTAGCCGTGTTTAACTAGTTACATTATCAATTTGTGTAGAACAAAATTATATATATGTATTTTGAAAATCCTTAAATCTTTCACACACACATGCATACATACAAATTACTAAATATTGCTAAGCGCTATAAAAATATAAAAGAAAATGGCGTTTGTAATGTTCAATTAATCTTGGAATCGTAATAGATTTAAGTTGTTTAAATCTTGGTATTTTTCTATTTAAGACATGAGAAAAATTATTTCTACAAATATTTGATCAATTAGAAAAGTATTAATATAAAAGTAGCTGGTGGAGGGTATTTAAGATTCGGCTCAGCCGAATATAGCACTCTAACTTGTTAGCATTAAAAGTGCATTTTTGGCATTTTTCTTCTATTTTGCACTTTTTATAATTAAAGAACTTTAAAGTTTAATTTCTCTAGAGAACTGCAAAAATTTTTTGCATATGTTTATTGTAATTTATAATTTACACTGTAAATTAAATTAAGAAATAAATCGCTTAAACGTCAGAAGTTTAATATGGCTACGAAAAGAGAGAACGGTTATACCATTAATTTTTCTACTATGGTTGTAAGTATATAAGTAATTTATTTTTACAAATTTTGGTTTTTTAGAATCAGTATTTTTTTTCAAATTTAATATACATATAATTTTTAACAACATTTTCATAGATTCAATAAGAAATTTTTTGTATTATTATTGCAAAAATACAATTAATAATATATGCCAACGATGAAAAAACTTTTTATATAATTTTCACTAATCCCAGTGTTATTTGATGTGCTGATTCCGAATAAGGAAATTAAAAAGTTGTATCACCCACCAATTTTCCACATTTTCATCTTTTAGTCCTTCTGACTGTATACTTGAGTTCCAAAATTATGTAATTTTACAGAAGTTGCGAATAGTGGCCGTTTCTGCCTCCAGACTTATACTTATAGTTATAGAAATGCAATCTGGAAAAATTTAGAGCGATAGGATCACGTTAACTGGTGGCACCACGGCACTGAAGGGGAAGTAAATGTATCCTTTTGGATTTTAACAGCAAATAATGGAAATATACATTCAATTATCGTTCCAATAAGATATAAAACCCTCGGCAAAAATTGTAAAAGTTATTAAAAATTCCTCCGATCAAAACACTTAAATGAGAAATATTTTAAAAAATTAACAAATTTTGCAAAATTTTCTAGTAAACTATGTCATTACGTTAAATGTGTTCGTATTAACTTAGATATGAGTTTTTATTCTCATTAGATAGCGTAAACCGTATTTGGGGTATAGTCATAAATGGGAAAACCTTCAGACGGCACATTCAAAAAACTAATTTCCAACTTTTACCAATTTTGTTAAGCAAATTTCAAAATTTAAAGAAAATCTCCATGTGAATTATGGACAATAAAGAGTGGAATAGAACAGTAAACAATCAGTTCTATATCTCTCACATATTAGCGGTACCTGCGACTTGAATTTTAATGATTTCGGAGAACAAAACTTTTTGTTAAATTTTTTGAAAAACAAGCTTTATTTTTTATTGCTATCCACTTTATATAAAGGAAACATACAAAAAACAAGTAAGAGAGTATAGTCGGGCGTGACCGACCATATGATACCCTACACCAGTTATGAATATTAAATGTGATTTATTTTTCATAATAATTCATTGTTCCGATACATTTAAGCAATTTATGGATGAAAAACTAATTTTCTGAAAGAGGCTTTATATGGGGACTAGGGGCAAATATGGACCAAGCCCGATGAAATTTTGGACATTCAAGTAATTTTCGGAAGGGGACTTTGTATAGGAGCTAGGGTCAAATGATGCCCGATTTTTATGAAATTTGGCAAGGTCATCAAGACTTGTATAAAACTTAGTTGTGCCGCTTTTTATCGATATACAGGTATATTTAACATAATTATAAGCTCAGAAGCCCTTTTCGGGGGTTCTGTTGTATGGGGGCTAGGTGAAATAATGGACCGATTTTAACCATTTTCAATAGGCTTCGTCCTTAGGTCAATTATCTTGAAAATTGCGACCTGTACTTTGCGCACAAGGTTTACATGGACAGCCAGCCAGACGGACGGACATAGCTAAACTTCACAAAAGATTGCTTATAGTGTTTTCAATAAAATATAAAAATTTCAGAATGGGACAATGAGGGAATCTCAAGTAAATCAACTTTTAGTGAAATAATCCACATCATTTCCATACAAATTTCAAAAATTTTAATTTTTTGTTCATAAACAATTAATTTTTGTTTCAAAATTTTAAATTTATTTTTGTGTTCATCAACAAATAAAACTTTAAATATTTAAATATCTTGAATATTATGAAACTACAAGAAATAGGCTTTAATTGGGAACTAAAACGATTAAAATCGGATAAACAGTTTAGTAAATATACGATGTTACATTTAATGCTTGTTGAAAAAAATCCAAAAAAAATGAACTTTAAATTCCGTATTTACAAGAAGAATGTGTGTACCGAATTTCATCGAAATCGGAGAAGGTCATATTCAAAATCCTACTTTTTTGTTTGAAATTACCCCTAATTGATTTTGTAAAGGAATATTTTATAGGCAAGGTCAAATCATGGATCAATTCGAAATAGTCTTTTGCATTTTTCATATAAAAAATCTCGTTGAATTATGTAAAAAATTGCGACCTGTACTTTATACATGGACAGCCAGCCGCACAGACGGGTAAACATGGCTTAATGGACTTTTAAAAACTTGATTTGAATTTAGCACTTTTTTCAACGAATTTGCACTTTTTTGACCGTCATTTTGCACTTTATTCTGAGGGAGTTCTGGCAACACTGAATGAAACACACAGCCATCCAAACATACGAAACGAAATACTCAAAAAAACAAAAACAAAATACAAAGGCAATGAATAAGCAGTGTTGTTGTTGTTTATTTTTTATGAAATTTTCAGAGGTTGTCTCGGATTTTGGAAATTACAAACGGATTGACAAACTTATATATACCCTTCTCACGAAGGTGAAGGGTATAAAAATAAAATGTGATTTATTGTTCATAATAAAGCATCTTAGTTGAATTGTACCTTGCCTCAGATATACTTTAGCTATTTTTTGTTGAATAAAATTGTGTACATTAAAGTCATATTTCGAAGGGGGCTTTGTATAGGGGCTAGGGTCAAATGAGGACGTATCATCAAAAAATACATCAGGGTCATGAAGGCTGGTATAGAACTTGGTTTTGCAGCTTTTTGTCGAGATACGAGTATATTGAACATAATTATGAAGTTAAAAGCCCTATTCGGGGGGTGAAGTTGTATGGGGGCTAGGTCAAATATTGGACCGATGTTACCCATTTTCAAAAGGATCCGACTCTAGTACAATAGAAGATCATGCAAAATTTCATTTAAACAATTCAAGGCATGTAAAATTGAGAACATACTTTTCTACTGATTCTACCTTATTATTGTTTTATTATGCATCAAATTAAAATCATAATTCTAGTGGAAACAAATATAAATAACAGTGAAAACTCTCTTTACAATATACACGGTTTCAATTCGATTTTTGTTAATATAGAAGGTAAAGGTGGGGGTGTTGCCGTATACTTAAAAGAAGATATTAAATATCATAGATGACATAGATAGCCAACTCAAACTTTACCACGAAGCTTTCTCTCTTAACACTTACATCCCAGCGGTAAATGAAACAAAGTACTTAGATAATATTCGATGACATCAGTATGACGTTCTAGGCGAGCAATCTAAGTACTTAGAGTGCAATGTATGCGTAATCCAACATATCATGCACTTTAATTATAACATAGATTACGATTTAAGCAGAGAGTTAGCTGCCTTTTTCATTTTGTTTTTATACCCTCCACCACCATCAGTGGTGATAGAGGGTATATATAACTTTGTCATTCCGTGTGTAACACCAAGAAATATTCATCTGAGACCCAACAAAGTATATATATTCTGGGTCCTTATCAAATTCTGAGTCGATTTAGCTATGTCCGTCTGTCCATCTGTCTGTCTGTCTGCCTAAAACACGCTCACGTTAAAACGAAGCAAAGGAAGTAAACCAAATTCATCGAAAATATTCATTGTTATCCTAAGCAGTTTGGTATTGAAAATGAGCAAAATCGGTTCACACCGGGAAGAGTTATGAATCAAAATTTAAAACAACCTCAAAAAAAATAATCATTTTTTACACATTCTGATGTAATTTTCTCGAAAACCATGCAAGATAAATTCGTGAAAATCACCATACGTAGGTTTCTAAACGAGAGCATGATCCCTGCCAAAAATTGCTAGCATGGGTCCACAATTTCATATACCTCCCATACAAAAGTACATATTCCCGGAAAATGGGTTTTTTGTTAATAACTCCCGTCACAATATCGATATCTTCACAAAATTTTACATACAAAAATTCTGTGTCAATAGAATTCATTCAAAGAAAATACTTTCTGGATCGATCCATAATTGGTCATAGCTCCCATACAAGGTCCCCTCCCGAAAATCACTTAAACGCGCATAACTCATTACTAAGTAAAGATATCCATACTAAATTTGGTACAAGTATTACCCATACACACGCAAACATTAATGAGAATTTTTTTCCCGATCGGTCCATAATTGGTCATAGCTCCCATACAAGGTCCCCTCCCGAAAATCACTTAAACGCACATAACTCATTACAAAATTAAGATATCAATATAAAATTTGGTACAAGTATTGCTTATATGCACAAAAATACTACTGTGAAAATTTTTTCCGATCGGTCCAAAATTGGCCATAGCTCCCATACAAGGTCCCCTCCCGAAAATCACTTAAACGCGCATAACTCATTACTAAGTAAAGATATCCATACTAAATTTGGTACAAGTATTACCCATACGCACGCAAACATTAATGAGAATTTTTTCCCGATCGGTCCATAATTGGTCATTGCTCCCATACAAGGTCCCCTCCCGAAAATCACTTAAACGCACATAACTTATTACAAAATTAAGATATCAATATAAAATTTGGTACAAGTATTGCTTATATGCACAAAAATACTACTGTGAAAATTTTTTCCCATCGGTCCAAAATTGGCCATAGCTCCGATACAAGGTCCCCTCACGAAAATCACTTAAAACCACATAAATCATTAGTTAATGAAGATATCCATATAAAATATGGTAAACGTATTGCTCTTATATACAGAAATATTACTGTGAAATTTTTTCCTGATCGGTCCATAATTGGTCATAGCTCCCATACAAGGTCCCCTCCCGAAAATCACTTAAAACCACATAACTCATTAGTAAATGAAGATGTCCATACAAAATTTGGTACAAGTATTGCTCATATGCACAGAAATATTACTGCGAAAGTTTTTTTCCGATCGGTCCATAATTGGTCATAGCTCCCATACAAGGTCCCCTCCCGAAAATCACTTAAACGCACATAACTCATTACAAAATTAAGATATCAATATAAAATTTGGTACAAGTATTACTGTGAAATTGTTTTCCTATCGGTCCATAATTGATCATAGCTCCCATACAAGGTCCCTTTCAGAAAAACACTTAAAGGCACATAGCTCATTGCCTAACAGTGATACCCATAAAATATTTGGCATAAATACTATTTTTGTACACATAAATGTTAGTTCAAAATTTTTTCACGATCGGTCCATCCTTGGTCATAGCTCTCACACAAGGTTCCCTCCCGAAAATCACTTAAACGCACATAACTCATTACCAAATATTGGTATCCATACATTTAGCAAAAATATTGCTCTTATATACATAAATTATACTATAATATTGTTTTACGATCGGTCTATATTTGGTCATAGCTCTCATACTAGGTCCCCTCCAGAAAATCACTTAAATGCACAATGTTCATTACCAAATAATGATATAGATACAGAATTTTGAAATTTTGTCTTTGTATACATAATTGGTCATAGCTGCCATACAAGGTCCTTTTACGAAAATCTCTTAAACGCACATTACTCATTACCAAATAAAGCTATTGATACAAAATTTTGCACAAATATTAGTTTTTTATACAAAAATTCTATTTCAAGATTTTTTCACGATCGATTCATAACATGGGTGCGATCGGTCCCATACAAGTTTCCCTTCAGAAAATCACATAAACACTCCTAACTTATTACATAATTACGATATAGATACAAAATTTGACTGAAATATAGCTCTTATGTACAGAAATTTTGGTCATATCTCCATTACTAGGTCCTGCCTTTAAAAGCGCTTTAACGGTATTTAACTAGTTGCAATATCAATTTGTGTAGAACAAAATTATATACATATATATATATGTATTTTGAAAATCCTTAAATCTTTCACACACACGCATACATGCAAATTACTAAATATCGCTAAGCGCTATTAAAATTTAAAGAAAATGGCATTTGTAATGTTTAATAAATCTTGGAATTGTAATAGATTTAATCTGTTTAAATTTGGGATTTTTTCTATTTAAGACATGAGAAAACATATTTCTACAAATATTTGATCAATTAGAAAACTATTAATATAAAAGTAGCTGGTGGAGGGTATTTAAGATTCGGCTCAGCCGAATATAGCACTCTAACTTGTTTGTTTTTATTTCTTAAAAAAAAAAACAGAACTAAAGTACCGTTTTATGTTTCTTTTGTATACTACATGAAAAGAAGAATCTTTTTGTATCAGTTTAAAGTTGATCTTTTGTAAGTGAAGTTGTGTTTTGTTAAAAAAGTTATTTTATTGTAAAAATTTAAAATAATTGTGGTGATCTAAACGGCAGAAATGGATTTAAAAATTGGTGTAAATTTATTTTATACATTCCAGTTTTAATACTGATAATTTCCTCCTGATTGTTTACAGGATCTGTAAAGGAAGATGGCCGAAAGTTTCAAAAGAAAATTAAGATTAATTTCATTTATCTTCGTTAAAATTGTTTAATTATATTTTTATTGAATTAACTATAATACATGTTTATTATTTGATAATAATTTTTTTTAAATAAACTTGCATAATTTTAAAATAAATATAAAAAAATATATATTTTTTCTATAACAAAAGGGAAGACAAATGCAAATAGGATTGTAATCTACATACATTACATTACTATTTGCAAGCGTTTATAGGCGTCTCATTAACCTCGCTTAGAACTCCACACATTATGTAAGTGAAATTTTAATTTGTCCTAATGATATTGTGGCTTACATTCTAAGCGAGAGCACATCGATGTGGCAGCCTAGGACACTTTTATGTTAAATCTAAGTGGAAGAATAAGTGAAAGCATCACCACTGACTGCCACGAAATATCACTTAGATAAGCGAGTACATAATGTGTATTTTTACCGCTGGGATGTTCTGTGTGAATTCAACACAAAGCTACAACAACAAATATTCAATATTTTAATTCCAAAATTCGCACAAACAAAAGATTGGGACACAAATTTTATAACACAAACACACATTTTTTATTTTTTTACAATTATTTTATTATAACTTCTTCATCAAAAACTTTTTAATTTTCACAAACCAAAAAAATTTATCTTTTAATTATTTGACATTTCATTTTTTGTTTTTCTAATTTCAAATTGAAGGCGCAGAGCAGCATTTTTTAGTAGCAAACAAATTTATGAAAATCGAAAAAAATTAAAGAAATTTACATTTTAGCAAATATAAAATGCATGAAAAATATTAACATGCTTTTATAAATGCAATCTACAATTCAAAATGTAATAATATAAGAAAATTAATGTTATAAAAACATTGTACTATTATTTCGACCGATTTTATGCAACTATGTGGGCATTTTATGTGTGGTAAAAAGCTTTTATACACTAACACTTCTAAAGAAAATCTTACTAATACATATTTAGAGTTAGGTTTTTTGACAGCTGAGTTAGGTTTTTTCCGGGAGAGTTGGCCTTCTACGGTAATATTCTATGCACACAGCCATCCAAACATACCACAGTGGGGCAGAATGGAAATTTTTTGGAAATAAATCTGGCATTTCTAAACGGCTGATCCGATCGGAATAAAATTTGGCGTGAGCGTAGCCAAGGAGTATTCGAGTTTAAGTTTTGAAGATGAACCCTGCAGATGCCCCAGGGACGGCGCTGTGGCGGCTCAAAGTAGGGTACCTACGACATGTAAAATTTTTAAACTCGTGCCATTTTTTTGTTTTTCACCCAAATACAAAGATTTTTATATTTTGTCAAAGCGCTCGACGAGATCTTGAAAAAACATGCTTGGACATACTACTTATCTCTTATAATGTCCGAGTTATAGGCATTTAAAAATTTAGTGATACAAAATTTACCATACCTTGGTCCGCCTTTTTTTGAATACCGGGCGTAATTTTGGACCAAATGGACTCAGTTTTTTCTTGTTAGTTAGACAACAAAATTTCCAATAATATACAAAAAATTTCAGATCAATATCGTTTACAGATCCAAAAATATACGTTTTTTAATTTAAAAATTCAAAAAATTTTAGATTTTTGGCGTTTTTTTGCCAAAAATGTGTCTTAACCCTTTTATTAATAAAATAAAATTTTTATTAAGAACATATAATAATTTTATAGTTTTCTAAAAGGTATCTTTACGCAGAAGGCTTTGGCGTAAAAAACTTGTCCTATTTTTTGAAAATGTTGCCACTGCGTCCTTCCGAATATGACCTATTTTTTATCAAAACTTCAACTTTGGGCGACATGTTCTAAAATCCCAAAGCTGGGATCAGAAAACTGAAAGCAGTTTTGGAAACCTCAATATGTTTTCTATTTACTCCAAAAGTATTTTCCCAGCCCTGAAAGAAATGTGGACCCTATGGGCAAAAAAGTAAAAAATCCCATTTTTGGGATTTTCATTCCTATTTTTGGGAATTGCGGGATGCCCTTTGACCTTTTCAATTTTTTTTTTGCATATTCTTATTTGAAATGACAAATTTAACAAGCGTTGAAAATTTCATTGAGTTTTGTTCATAAATAAAGATTTTGTCATATATTACATATTTGTTTAATTTCTAAAACTATGATTTATATCAAAATTTTAATAGGATCGCAGATAGCTACAACAATTTAGTCCATATTTATCCCTTAATATCATTTTTTAGTTAGATATGGAAATTCTCGACCCTTTACAAAAAATTTCAAGCCAATATCTCAATTACATTCAAAAATATGTTCATTTAAACCTGTGTCCTTTAATTTCATCTTTTTCATATTTTAGTATTAAGTATGACAGAACATACATTTGGTGTTGAATAAAATATTTGGACAATTTTTAAAAATTATTTAGTTAATTATTTTATTATAATATTGTATATAAAATAAAAAAAATTATAATATTATTATGAGCCACGCACAACAACACCTAAATCACCCCACACAAATTACCTTTCCCGCCCACCGAAATATAAAACACAATTTAATACAATATCATCAGTTAGTATAATAGCTTTTTTTATTTGAACTGTTTATCTTAAACATAATACAATTAATTCTTACAACCTACTTATATAGTTAATTCCTAACACTACTTATTTTCTATAAAATAATCTGTCATATCGGTATACATATCCAGAAGGTAATATAAGTCCTTTAAATCTTCCTTGTTTTGAGATGATAGAGTTTCATAACAAATCCATCTTTTTCGCATAGTTGAAAGAACAGGATCAGAAGATAGAAGTAAACTATTAAAAATATCTTCATTCTGTGATTGCCTGGAGCATTTTCTTGAGCTGAATAGTTGAACATGCTTAAAATCTCGATTCCTCGCTTCCTGGGCTTCTTCTGTTAACTCTCCAAGTGGAAGAATATTCGATTCAATTATTATTTGACCATGACACAATACTTTGTGTACTGTTGGTGTTAGTTCCCTCTATGGATACAGAGATACAAGTAATTTAGAAATTTCAGATGTGTATTCCCCAAATCGATTTTCATTAATTTTATGTTTACTATTCAGTGCCATTAAAATAGTTTTAACTCTTCGAAGCAACTCCTTGTCGATTCCAGTTATTTTTGAAGTAATTTCAAAATCACGAAAAAACCTTCTCGACGTATTACCGTCATTTGTACTACCGCAAATTGAAAGTGGTTTATCGATGTTTAATCCCATCTGAACTTTAAATTCTTCTTGGATTCTGCTTTTTTCCGCAGCTCTCAGTTCTTTCAATTCTTCATTATTTTTTGTTGATTTAGTAGGATAGTTTGTTTTTTTTTTCCTGGATCGCCTTGTATGATGGTAATATATTGTGTCCTTTTTCATGCAGAGCTTTCCTTAATATTTGGTACTTATTTCGACTGAGACCCAGTTCCAACATAAGCGCTATTGCTTCCTCTTCAGTAAAATTTGATTATGATGTTGGAGTTGGTATACTTTCCACAATTCGCTTAAGTCGTTTTGGTGATGCATTAGGAAGAATAGTTGCAATATGTACGACATCCATATGTTGGTTTTCCTTTTTCAGCATTTCGTTAAATGTATCAGCAATTTCCTCATTTGAGATTGAAAAAAGTTTTTGTGTGACCCTCTTTTTTTTTACCTTGAACATAAGTCTTCGTATGACTTGCAAGGCGCTCCTATTGATGTGTTGTAAGTTGAGATTTCCGTAGTAGTTTCCATCCAACTACAAAATTTTAATCGAAATTTCTTTTGATTTCCATCCACAGACTTACTTTTTACATCAAAAAGTTTTAAAAAGTTTTCAATTTTTGATATGCCTGTTTTGTCTACTTTTCTACTATATGTAGTTTTTATATAATTTGAAATGTCTTCAATTCTTTCTGGACCTTTTGAAGATATACTCCATAAAACGGAACACAACTCTTCGTACTTTAATGTAATCTTCATTGTAGATTTATTAAATATGGTACTTAAAATCTGAGAAGTTTACTTATATACCAATTCTTGTCATTTCCGATACAGGTATTCCAAAGTAAAAAATTACGAATTGTCTACCTATTAACATTTAGGACTATATTACTATAACCTGTAATTCAGTCATTGATATTTCTTATTAGTGAATGAATCGAAATTATCATTACCTGTATATTTTTACCTACATGATCATAAACGAAACAGAACGAAATGATCTGTCGAAAAAATTTAGGTAAAAAATGGTTATAAATTTTTGAAAATTCAAGCATAATAGGACCTTTCAATTATAAGGATAAGCAAACAAATAGAAAATAGGTAAATATAAGATTTAAATATGTGCTGTCATACTTAATACTAAAATATGAAAAAGATGAAATTAAAGGACACAGGTTTAAATGAACATATTTTTGAATGTAATTGAGATATTGGCTTGAAATTTTTTGTAAAGGGTCGAGAATTTCCATATCTAACTAAAAAATTATATTAAGGGATAAATATGGACTAAATTGTTGTAGCTATCTGCGATCCTATTAAAATTTTGATATAAATCATAGTTTTAGAAATTAAACAAATATGTAATATATGACAAAATCTTTATTTATGAACAAAACTCAATGAAATTTTCAACGCTTGTTAAATTTGTCATTTCAAATAAGAATATGCAAAAAAAAAAATTGAAAAGGTCAAAGGGCATCCCGCAATTCCCAAAAATAGGAATGAAAATCCCAAAAATGGGATTTTTTACTTTTTTGCCCATAGGGTCCACATTTCTTTCAGGGCTGGGAAAATACTTTTGGAGTAAATAGAAAACATATTGAGGTTTCCAAAACTGCTTTCAGTTTTCTGATCCCAGCTTTGGGATTTTAGAACATGTCGCCCAAAGTTGAAGTTTTGATAAAAAATAGGTCATATTCGGAAGGACGCAGTGGCAACATTTTCAAAAAATAGGACAAGTTTTTTACGCCAAAGCCTTCTGCGTAAAGATACCTTTTAGAAAACTATAAAATTATTATATGTTCTTAATAAAAATTTTATTTTATTAATAAAAGGGTTAAGACACATTTTTGGCAAAAAAACGCCAAAAATCTAAAATTTTTTGAATTTTTAAATTAAAAAACGTATATTTTTGGATCTGTAAACGATATTGATCTGAAATTTTTTGTATATTATTGGAAATTTTGTTGTCTAACTAACAAGAAAAAACTGAGTCCATTTGGTCCAAAATTACGCCCGGTATTCAAAAAAAGGCGGACCAAGGTATGGTAAATTTTGTATCACTAAATTTTTAAATGCCTATAACTCGGATATTATAAGAGATAAGTAGTATGTCCAAGCATGTTTTTTCAAGATCTCGTCGAGCGCTTTGACAAAATATAAAAATCTTTGTATTTGGGTGAAAAACAAAAAAATGGCACGAGTTTAAAAAATTTTACATGTCGTAGGTACCCTACTTTGAGCCGCCACAGCGCCGTCCCTGGGGCATCTGCATGGTTCATCTTCAAAACTTAAACTCGAATACTCCTTGGCTACGCTCACGCCAAATTTTATCCCGATCGGATCAGCCGTTTAGAAATGCCAGATTTATTTCCAAAAAATTTCCATTCTGCCCCACTGTGCATACGAAACTGAATACACCAAGAAACAAAAACAATATACACAAGGCAATGAAACACGCAGCCATAGATGACATAGATAGCCAACTCAAACTTTACCACGAATAAAAGAGTTTTCTCTCTTTACACTTACATGTTCTGTGTGAATTCAACACAAAGCTACAACAACAAATATTCAATATTTTAATTCCAAAATTCGCACAAAAAATGATTCGGACACAAATTTTATAACACAAACCCACATTTTTTATTTTTTTACAATTATTTTATTATAATTTCTTTATCAAAAACTTTTTAATTTTCACAAACCAAAAAAATTATTTTTTTAATTATTTGACATTTAATTTTTGTTTTTCTAATTTTAAATTGAAGGTGCAGAGTAGCATTTTTTAGTAGCAAACAAATTTATGAAAATCGAAAAAATTAAAGAAATTTACATTTTAGCAAATATAAAATGCATGAAAAATATTAACATGCTTTTATAAATACAATCTACAATTTAAAATGTATTAATTTAAGAAAATTAA
>NW_023995176.1:50000-146371 GCF_015586225.1 Lucilia sericata | reverse complement strand
TAGTGGCATGGATGCTGATATCAGAGTTTTAAGAGATTTAAATGTTTAATTTCAATGGAGTAAGTAGAACCTAAAATATGTTAAACAAACAAACAAAGTTCTAAATTGTGTCTGTCCCTGACCTTCCCCTTAATAATGGCTCATCGCGAAGAGTAAATGAAGCACTACCATTATTCCAGACTTAGGATATCTGAATGTAATATATCTTTTCAAACCGAATAATCATAACACTCCTTTACACTCCTGAATGTTTTCATATTAGTTGTGATGTGATTATGCGTGTTCAAATGCAAATTGTCAGTGTCGCTGTCACATCAAATTTTGTTGCATTCAACAACAACAACAACAAAAAAATGAATAATATAAAACTATGTTGTTGTAAATAGTATGTGTGTTGCATTTCATATCTTACGGTAGAGTGAAGACAACAAGTGCAACCAGCCATCACTAGCAAAAGCAATATAAGATGATGTCTTCGTTGTCGCTGTGTGTGGTGCAAGAATGTGGCGGCAGCATTATCAAGTGATGCAGGCAACAAGGCGACAGATATCATTCAATCATTTTCTTTCTTTTTTTTTCAAATTTTTTTCATATTTCAATGTATAAAAATACTTATATTGGCTCAATTTGTATAGAAGAAATAGTAGTGTCTTTTAGCGGAAGAATTTCAACACTACATTTTAATTTGAAGTGAAAAGTTAAAGAGTTATATAATAATGGTTGACAGTTATGATTGAAAATTATCAATTAATAGTGAAACATTGTTTCCTTACAAATTTCAAATACATATCTATATCAAATGTATAAAGAGAGTCTGGAAATTCTTGAAATCAATGCAAATTCTATGAAGATGTACGTACGATAACCTTGGAACAATATGAATAGAAGTTGTTTACATTCTATCGTATCAACTTATATTTGCTCAAAGATATTCTGGCACCAAATTCTGGCATTCGAATTCTGTCGAAATTTAATAATAGGATTCCCTACAAAAAGGGTGAATAAATATGTTTACTTTCGAATCCATGAGACTTTATTTTGACCAAAGATCTTTTGGTATCTAAGTTGAAAATCATTCAAACTCCAGCCGTGATAACGGTAGATATTTCCGGACAATACTACTTAGTTTTCCACTGCCGTTAGTTATATCTTGATTATAATTCTATAAACAATGAGTGGCATAGTTATATATCAAACGCGAAAGCATGGTAATTCTCTTATGTACGTATAAATACTCGAGACATCTAATATCCGACCATTGAGGACCACGTAGTGGCTGTGGCTGAAACCTAAATCGCAGGAAGGGGGTGCTTGGTTAAAAGACTGATACACGGTGAAATATAATGTTTATGATGAATTTCTGTTATCGTTCCTAGATGCTAGGAGCGGTACAAACTACAGAGTATGACTGTAGATTAATAAAATGTTGGATTTGAGCTGATAATGCAAAGAATGGGTATACGAGGTGGAGTTTTCCTGGTGTTTTTCTGGTACTTTCTGATGTTAACTCTGATTCGATAGAGTGAATGGAGTAATTGATGGATTTAACGGATGGTGATTTGTGGCTTATGATGTGCTGAATAATAGTGTATCAAGGTGGAGGCGAAGTTGTGGTGCAAGGTCGTCACTGCCCTTTCTTAAATTTATCGGCTATTTTCCTTCATGGTTGAGTGTGTTAGATTTTACTCTAAAACATGCTTAACTTATCACAGTGGGTCTTTTTGGCCACTGAAATAAGTCTTGTCTATTAAATGATCCGTGTTTCGGACTACCAATTGTGTCCCCTAGGTGCTGTTGCCGAGCCATCTCAGTAGTGTGGTTGATCGACATATTCTTCATCAACGGGACTACTATGGACCGGCATCCATATACGTAAATTGCAACCTGTGTGTAAGATACACAAAGGGCGGTGGTGAGTCGTTATGAGAGTTATGAGAGTGGTGAGTTGGATGAGAAAGACCACCGTGAGATAGGCCAACACGGCAGGTACTTACATAAAGCACTTCGACATTCCCAAGTGTTTGGGTTTAAACTACGTGCACTTCCAAGGGACCTACTCAATAACCGGTACAAGACAAATTACAAAGCTCTGCCTTGTGGGCTACCCGGTTTCCATGGTAACAGATCATTTGCCTCCCTGATTCGATCCCAGGTCAAATCATTTCAAGTAAAGAACGAGGATACATTTGACACCTCGTAAATTGGTAGCATCCGATTGTATAAGCTAGCAAACGATTTTTTGCTTGTGAAATCAAACTTCGATTACCCATAGTTCAGACAAAGGCAGACAGTAAAGAAGCTGTCAGTGAAAGATCCAGATTGAAAACATAGATTTCAAATCCGTAAGTTGTGCTTTCAACCCAATCGGACAAACGGACACGTTTATAAGCACAGTTCTGATGAGGTTGTACAGCGTTAAGGCCACAAATAGTCCGAAAGAAAACATAGCGGTCGCCTGACAAACACATCAACGGGCAAAAATTCCATTTTATATATGTTGCCATCGAGCGAATCGGATTGCGTTAATTGAAATGTTTCGGCGAATTATCTTTGAGAAGCAATTAAAACAGATGGCTTATTCAAACCAGAACTCCTTTTGACTGATCTGTGGATCGAGATGAAGATGGATGTAATTTATGTAGTTTTGCGAGCCTAGGTTCATAGCCCTAGATCTATAAAAGCCTGAGTTAATGATTTGTGATTTGGATACAAAGTCCTAAATAGGACTGCTTGGTATTAGGGTAACCAAAAAAAAACTCCGGAACCATGGTCTTCATGAAACTTCATGCCTTTTGACGGAATAGAAGCGGTAACTTTCGCTTCTATTGTGGAGATGAGAAGAGAAAACCGCTCGAGATGGATGTGATTTCTGTTGACGAAATAGTACGCTAGCCTAGGTCCCCAGTCCTGCACAGGACTGTTTGATAGCTATCAGGGTACACGAAGAAAACTCCAGAAGAATCATAGACTTCATGAATCTTAAAGGTGTCATGTTTCATGGGTAATTCAAGTTGGTTAAATGTATGTTAGTTTAAGGTGTGTTTATTGACATAACAATTTCAATAACAGTTATTATACATTTATATTTCTCATCATTCATGCAATTTAATCAGGATTAAAATATATTTTTTTTCACATTTAAATAAAATATCAAAAATGAGACGAGTTTTACTCTATTCTATTCCATTATTATTGGACACATTTTTTTCAACTCAATCAGCAACTCATTCAATCATAAAAAGAAAATAGTTCTTTTTTTTGTGTCCATAGTTAGGGTCCACATATTTATTCACAATAATATTGTAAGTATAGAATAAAATATATAAAACATTTTTTATGTTTTTTGATGTCACAAAACTACCCAAAGGATTTTCAATCGAATCTGTCAAATAGTAAAATATCATACTTCAATCAAATCATATAGATGAACTATTACTACACTACTCATTATTAAGAGAGTGAGAGAAAAAAGGGTAAAATTCTACGCTATAGCAATAAATATTGGTGAGGGGGTAAAAGTTAAATCCGAAAGGTGTAAGGTGATTCCAGTTAGAGGATCGTGGTCAGACGCAACATTAAATCAAACCCCCTGGAGTAATCCGATGGCTCTATGCTGGGAGACAAACCTGATCTGGGGATCTACATTGAAAACCAGGAACTGAAATAAACTGTCGTGTTCCTAATCACACCATTATCTTCTAGGCGGAAGTCCGTTCTATCATGGAATAAGTAATATGTATTAGATTGAATATGGAGCCAACAGTGGTCAATGCATTTTCCTACAAAACAGAGGTCATCTAAGTCGGCAATGAAAGGCCTAATGTTCTGAATAGACATTTCCTATAAAGTAGACTTGTACTTTCACCCCCAACCCAATATAACTGACCATCTATGTATAGGGTTTCTACAACTACAACACAATTTAAATTATTTGTAAAAATTACTAAAGAATGACACAAAAATATATGAAAGATGATAAGGAAACAACCCCCTAGGATTTAAAGAGAAGAAAGAAAAAAAAAACTGTAAAAGAATGACAATACACATGGCTGGACGAATGGTTGGTTGTTGGTCGGTTGGATAGATTTTTATTTAGTTGGTATGGTTTAATGAAAAATATTTTAACAAAAAAATAATCATCAGAACAAGTACAAAAAGGGTTCTATATTTACAATACAGAAGAAATATAATAATAAATTGCAAAAAGATGATTTTGTCGTTGGTCAAGCCACATCAGACGAGAATGTCATGAGTGATTTGTGAGGTAGACAGGGATAGCTTTTTTTAATTATTTCCAATAAGATCCTTACAATATTGAGTGTAAATAGCTGTAGAAATGAGAAATGAAATTATAAATGAAAAATTTTATGATATTCGATATTTTAGAAAATGCATAAAATATCGTATCATATTAGTGAAGTTGCATAGTGTAAATCTGTGTAAATCTCTTTATAGAGTGATAGTTGTACCATTAAGTTCATCTACCAAAGTTAGTATCTGTAAAGCTATTATTTGCGAAAACTCACTACGCTGTTAACGGTAACCAAGTGAAATTATAGTAGCCAATACCGACAATTCCGTAATACTGATTATGAGTAAATATCAATGATTACTCTTGACAAAGTATAATGGAAAGGATGTTAATATCATTAAAACAGAGCTAGTTCTTTTCGCGAACTACATAAGAGAGAGAGAGCCATCGCTTTATAAGGTTGGAGATGTTGAACCGAAACTATCCTTTAGCATCTTTACCCTATTGATCACTAGGTGGTCAGTATGGTAACTAGGAATTTGGTAAGATTATTCATACGATCGGCACTTTTAATAGAGTTTCCAATTGGCTTGTATTCGATAAACTTTTCAGAGAAGGATGTAGAATAAAACCGGGCACTGGAGCTAGAGTTTTTGTTGTTGAAATTTCACCGATTCCCACAATCTAGAAAGCGACGAAATTCATATCTTCATACTTAACATCGGGATTTGTTGTGAATGAAAACAGGCACTTGGGACAAGAATGCCTAAGTACTTAACGTGAACACCTGTCTAGACGGCCTTGTTTCACTGTGGACTTTTTCATCCACTGGGTAGACTTGAGAACAGTCTACCACCTTGAATCCTTCTATGAAGAACTCAGGTGGCAATTTTTGTACATGACTGTGCCGGTTCATATACAAACACTTTGCCGAAGTACTCCAGCTATCTAATCTCATGCCATAGTAGCCCCGTTGCGGAATGTAATGCAGCATGGGATCAACCCCAATGCAAACCCCTACAAGGAAAAAGCATTCATTGGTCTTAAGTCAATAGAAAGGGAGACCACCCCAACATCAGGTGAAATCAATATTCCGGTATACCGGAAGGTGAACACCCGTTAGATGTCATGAAAGATTGCGTTATTTAAAATGCAATCCTCATCAACTAATGACACAATCCACTACGAGGAGTCTGAAGGAACCTCAACCAACTAACCAGCCAGGACAAGTGGGCAACTGGCCATCCGTAGTCCCAGATTATATGGTGTTCTGGTTCGACCTCATGTCAAAACATTCCAAGAAAAAGCCGAGGATACATTTGATCATCTCCAGTTTATAGTCCCGGCAGACTAGAGGTATTGGTAGCTCCCCAGGATATTGCAATACCACCAAGACGGAGATTTCACCAAGGTTACATGCCCCGGGGCATGTAACAGTGACAGACAGTGTCTTCGTTATTGACAGGAATGAAAGGAAATTCCACATATGTCCATGCGAATGGTGTGTCTTCCAAACGGAACGATTGGAAAAGCGACGAAACTGATGTTGTCATACGTCAATTGGGATCAGTCATGTCAGTTTATGTCGGAAGGTCAGATGAATATAAGCATTCTAGTGTTAAACGGTGCCTTCTTTCGAAAATTGGAGCAGTATGATGGATATTCATCGACACTATTTATGTTGGGGAGAAGTAGTCAAAGAATTCAGTTGGTTCACACTGGAGGTTTGAAGGTATATTATATGACTGAATAATAGGATGGATTAAAAGGTATTAAAGGTCAAATGCAATGGAAATAATGCTCACTTAAATCTCTTAAGGGCAACCTCACACGGTTTAATTTTTTAAATCTCTTTTAATATATCATGGGAACAGGTTGTTTTTTTAATGATAATAAGTCGAAGTGCTTTACTTGTTCTTTCTCACAGAGAACACACTGTGCTAAATCTGGTTTGAACAGAGTAGACCGTGAACATACCCCGACAAGGGGGGAAATTCCACCATTTAACCCAGCACATTTCTTATTCATCCGACACACTCACTCTAGGTATTAGGATGGGTGAGGGCCACATAACCATACATCCATACACTTGACACCAACTCATTTCCAATGCATAGTCAGACAATCACTGCTCTGTGGGGTATCTGTGTTCCTGGCAACAGCATCGAGTATTTTAATCAATATTCTCTCCAATAATCGAGACAAGACAATGTCCGAAACTCTACCCTGTGACATACCTCTGCGCGCGGTACCAGTTTAACCGGTTTGCAGTTTACTCTCTGGTTCGACTGCAGGTCAAATCATTCCAAAGAAAGACCGAGGATACTTTTTACTCCATCAGTTTATAGTCCCGGCAGACTGGAGGTAGAGGTATTTTTCTCCGTATGGCAATAAGACCAAGTCGAGATATGATCATCAAGGTAACACGGGGAGCTTGTCAACGAAAATCCGGCTAAATCTTGTCTGATCTCTTTAAGTTCGTACAACCATCTAGTAAAAATATTGCTCAAATATTTCAGTGATGAGGTAGCCAACAACTGCAATCGAATATGGAGCCTCAATAGGTCACTCGCCATAGAAATAAAAGCAACCAATTGATACTACAAGATCAACAATTGAAACTATAAGATCCACATTGATAATTGGAACAAGGGCCATTCCAATTTTGAAGCTGCAAACATTTTGTAAGGAATAACATCCTTTCAGTCCTAGGATTCAGATGCTCAGAATATAGAAAGAGAAGTACCTAATCTGAAGAGACATCTACCAAAAATATTAGCAAAGGTCGGAGACAATTTTTCACACAAAACAACACAAATTTTACTGGATATCACGATGATAAATCTTATCGACGTAAGAACTCAATGATCGGAAGTTTGTTTTTAAATTCAGTTTTTTGCAGCCTCCTTAATGTTGCTGAATTCTGCAGAAAGATATGATATTTCGAGGATTATATTACACTGGGAAGACGCGGGCAGAGAGGACGTTCTGCATATATATGGCTCGTTCGAAAAAACTACTATTCCCAATAGTGAAATGTGTGTTTAGTGAACTAGTCAATACTAAGTGAGTATGGATGGGTTTTTACGTCTAAAAACACGTGGTCTGGAGAAAGGATCTGGAAATAAGGCTTATCTCTTTTGAACAACTTCCACGATCAATTTTAGATAGATAAACAGGACATATTTCGATCTATCGAAGGAACCAGTAACATTTTCATTTGATACATTCGACTAATCAACTCGAAATTGGCCGTTGAGGCTCAAAGATATTGTGGTTCTAGCCGATGTGACATTTATGAGTCATTGAACAATATCGCATTATAAAGGCAGTGAAATTCGCACATTTCAATTGATTCCACACGATTATTGTTAATATAACCCCGGTTAGAAATTCCATCATATTAAATTTGGGTAGATTGATATCGAAAGATTCAGGTCCAATGTCATAAGAATGTGAGAGGCATACATTAATTGCTGTCCCCCAGTCATTCATAAAACTCAAAAGAGTATTGGAGAAAGAACAGAGAGCAGAAAAACCACGGAATGATCATTACAACAGATCCCCACGAAAACGAAGACCTTATGGTACGCTTTCGTAGGAAGTATGAAATGGAAAGGGAAAATTTTTTTCTTACCAAAAACAAATTCAGATTTGGAACTGATTCATCTTCATATATCTTTTGTTTTTCATCCTCTATACTTTTCTAGGAAAGTTTATTATTTAAATAAAAATTTTATATTGTTAATTGTAACCCTATCTAAAGTCCACTCCTTTTATTATGAAAAAAAAACTAAAATAAAAATATTTTAATTCCAAAAATATATACTTTCCCAGAACACATTTATATCTGCCATTTCCACATTAATTTATTTTTTTGCCCATTGTATTACCACACAGAACACAAAATAAGCATCATAAATTCATCTGTCAAAATGACAACTTGGCACATCTATTTTTAGGCATTTCTCTTCTTACAAATAAATGGGCAAGTGTATTTGTAAATATGTTAATTTTTTTGTTTTTTGAAACTTATTATGTCTCGATGTAAATCATCAGCATCAACATTGACAAACAAGAAGCATCAAATTTAACCCCTTTTTTCGTGTCATAAATGTGAAATGAAAATGACGAACTGCTGACAGGTGGCAACAACTAATTGGGCTTCTTAATCTTAACACCCTGATGGCATCATCAACATAAAATATATAACAACAAGAAAGGCGAAAATATAAGAGAAAAACATAAATAAAATATAATTAAATGAAAATAAAAGAATTTAAAGTATGAATTTCCCTGTTAAAATAATAACAGGGAAAACAGCCATGAACATAAATATAGCAAATATTACTACAGCAAGTTCATTATTTCTTTCTTGCATTTCACTGCTACATTTTCAACCTCATCTGTATTACATCAACATCCATATACATATATTTCATGTCACAAATTCCGTAAATGCATTAGAGCTGCTAAAGCGTTCATAAAAAAAACTAAATTGTTTGCAACCAAATTCATATATTGTATATTTTTGCAGTGTCATCTTAAAAAAGCAGTGGCGTCATTTTGATTTTTATGGCAGCTTTGTCGGTCGTTTACCATTCTTCTTTCTTTTTCTACAATCACATGACATTTTTCAAACTAAATCATATCATAATCATAATTCGCCTTGTCGCTTCTATAGGGGAAAAAAAAATAAAAATACTGCCAAAAAATTATTAAAAATTATAAATGTGGTAAGAAAAGAGACATGAAGTATTCATGTAGACACATACGAACAGTACAGCCTGCCATCACCCATCAAAATGATAAACTAAAGATGAGTCAAAATCATATTTTTACACAGAGAGAAATATATATAAAGGATTCTGATTTCTATTTAAAATATAAATAATTGCAATGAATTGTATTTTGATTACAATAATTAAGATTGGGTTGTTCTGTACTCAAGGTTTTCCAGATATCATGTCCTAAAAGTTAAAAAATCTCGGACTCTGGACATATTTGGGACGTTATAATAAGGCGAATATATCATGGGTTATTTAATTTGTTATATCATCTGAGAGTCCAATCTGTCGACAACAAAAATAAGGGCTGCGTATGATTAATGAGTTCTCCTCTATATCTAAGAATAATCTGAAACTCGCCTCAAATATACCCAAAACAAACAAAGATGTCTTCGCCCTATCCGACCGATTTTCCTAAAATTTTCAAAGTTTCTTCATTTCATGTGGGCGACGTGCCACGCCCATATTAAGAAAATGTTAAATTAGTATATCTGAGATAATATAATAGTTAGAGTCTTCAAATTTTGTCGGGGCAACTTTAGTATCAATATAATTATTTAAGACAAAAGGTGGGCGGATTAGCATTAGGGGGCGTGGCACCTCCCATATAAATTAAATACAAAAAATCGTTTATCTTGGAAACTATTATAGTTAGAATATTAAAAATTTGCACGAGTAACTTTAACATCCATGTAAACATTTTGGGAAATAAATTGGCGGACTACCCATGAGGGGAGCAGCACCTCCCATATTAATAAAATACAAAAATTGGTTTATCTGGAAACTAATAGAACTAAATTCTTCAAATTTTGCACTAAGAACTTAAATATTCATCTGAACATTTTGGAGAAAAAAGAGCGGACTTTCGTCATGGGGTGCTTGGAGCCCCCATTTAAATTAAATAGGAAAATATTATATCTGAGAAACTATTAGAGCTAGAATCTTCAAATGTTAATTGAAGAACTTTGACATTCATGAGAACATTCAGAGAATAACGGGCGGACTTTCAAAGGGGGGCTTGGCACCACACATATGAATTAAATACAAAATTTCGCTTATCTGGGAAACTAATAGAACAAGATTCTTCAAATATTGCAAGAAGAACTTTATTATACATATGAACATTTTGGAGAAAAAAATAGAAAAATTCGTATATCTGAGAAACTATTAGAGCTAGAATCTTCAAATTCTACATGAAGATCTTTGACATTAATGTGAACATTTAGAGAATAACAGGCGGACTTTCAATGGGGTGTTGGCACCCCCTATATGAATTAAATACAAAATTTCGTATATCTGGGAAAATATTAGATTTTTTTTTTTAATTTGTCATCGATTACATTAATATCTTAATTAACGTTCCGAAAAAATGCATCTCTGGAAAAATTACAGTTAGAATCTTCAAAATTATTAAGAAGATTTTTAATTTATATTGCTTTTAGGGTAACAAAGCACACTGGGTATAGCTAGTAGCCTTATAAACTATTAAAATTTTCTATTCATTTCAACTAAACACCAAAGTACTTCATCCTAAAAAACTAGGTATGTTTTTCTATGCTACAATCCCCAATATTAGTTCTAAATTTCTTAAGATTCCATAATTTTAGATTCAAAATTATGGCATTCATTTAGTAGTGACAAATATTAATTGATATCCTCCTATCTTCTTTCTTTCAGTGAATAATACAAAACATTCAAGACATAAACATACAGGATCTCCGTGATATATAAGACTTTGAAGACTTTTCTTAATATCGAAACCAGATAATTATAATATCAACTAGTAAGATATTTATATTTATTCGGATGTTAGATAAACTACGGGATCTTTTTCTAATACTCTCATACGGAAGCATGGTTATTGTTGAGCAGCCTGATTTTTTTTCGTAAATTGCATTGAAGTTAACAGAGTTCATGGTATTATAGAACTGTGGCTTACATCTGAAAAGATTTCAGCAATCCAGTGTAGTTAGAACCGTAGGACAATTAGCTGTTGTTTTATAAGTTTTAGCTTCATGTATCGCTACTAACATTGGACCGTAATACTAGATTGGAGTATGTTATGTTCAGTAACTGTTCCTTCTTTCAAGATAAGATTGATTGAGGAGAATTAATGATCCGACTTAAGAATAATAAATTCTTCAAAATCCTTAAGACCACGTGCTCGACAGTTTTTTGTCTAGATTGAGGAATTGGATAGACAAATCAGTCAGGATTTGATGCTGAGTATTAAACAGAATTTAATCCTGAAGTTTCGGGAATAATTGTGGAAAATTTCAACTCTCAAACTCATTCCGTTTGGACTCTATGGTGCTTTCAATAGACAGACGGACGGACATTGCTAGATCAGTCAAGATTTGAGAGCCCTAAAGATGCTTGAGTATTAAACATAATTTAATGTTGAAGTTTCGGGAATAATTGTGGAAAATTTCAACTCTCAAGCTCTTTCCGTTCGGACTCTATCGTGCTTTCAACGAACAGATGGACGGTCATTGCTAGATCCTCTTAGGATTTAACTAGCATACCCTGGGTGCTTCGCTACCCTAAATTAAATTAAATACATACAAAATTTTGTTTACTTTTATAGAAAATTAAAATTGATTAAACATTTTTTTAATGTTTCAGTTTTATACGTTCAATATCACGTGATTAAATTCGCATTCAGTAAGAAGCTTGTATTTTTAGTTTCATTCATTTAGCTTCCACATTATGGAAAATTTCGAAAGTACTATTTGAAAAAAGTACTATAAAATACCTCTAATAGATTATCATTGATTCAAAAATTGCATGTTTCTGTGTTCAATATTATATACAATTCAAAAAATATAATTTTAATGAGTGAAAAAGTACCAAAAGTCCCTTTCAGTAGATTCTCATTCACTAAGATCCCTACATTTTAAATTTTATTTTCAATATCTATGTTCAATATCGTAAAAATATCAAAAAGTACCATCGGAAAAACGAAAAAGTACAAAAATCTCTCTCAATAAATTCTCATTTAATAAGGACCGTGTGTTCCGGTTAATCATTATAAAGAATCTAAAAGGTACCATTTGAAGAATAGAAAAGTACCAAATAGTTCCTACCTACAGAATATTATTCAGTCAAGACCATGTATGTTGAAATTAATGTTCCTAGGTTGAATATTTTAGAAAATTCAAAAAGTACCATTGATGAGATAAAAAGTACTAAAAAGTTCTCTCTTAAAGAATCTTATTCAATGAGGACCGTGTATGTTTAATAATCATGTGTCTTGAATTCATATTGAAGAACACACAAAGAGTATCATTTGAAGAAAGAAAAAGTACCAAAAGTGGAATAAAATTTACCTAAGTGGAAAGTACTAAAAAAGAATACAATGTTTCCCCTTTTCGCTTAGAAATATACTTTTTCGAGAATTAAGTTCACAAAATGTTCCGTATTTAAATCTATATATCACAGATAAAACTCAAATGATTCAAACCTGCATTCATTTGTTCCAGAAAAATAGTGCTTTCAAAAAGTACCAAACAATTTACTCGAATTTGGTCCTATATAGATCTTAGTATTCGAATTCCAAAATAATATACCAACAGCTTATTTTGTGTGAGTAAATAAACTACTTTTTCAAATTTTATAAATATTGGCTCAATGAGTTTGAATAAAATTAAATTTCCCTTTTTTCCCTTTTTGGTACTTTTTTCCCCAGTGAAATAGCAAAAATTGTATTACAATAAATATTACAGAGTTAGTCCGTAATTTAATAGGAATAATTCAATAAACCGTAAAAGTTTTCTTAATGTGCTAAAAAAAAGTACCATAAATACAGTTTTCTCCCTTTTACACCCAAAAAGGACTGAATTTTAAAAAAGTACGAAACAAGTGTCTCATAATTTTGGGAGATGTATCTAAAATATTTATAAAAATTTTATTATGTTAATTAGTTCAAAAGTTATAAGGGGCCATAAAAGGTACCAAAATCACCTATGTTACACATTTTTACCCCTTAAAAGTACGAATTTCAAAAAAGTACCAGACACCCATCTGCTCATTTTAAGAGTAGATACAGGTTCATTTAGAATTTTTCTCGTATCACTAATATTGTGTAAGATAATTAAGAAAACCTGTTTTAGCCGTTTTTCCCCTTTTTACACGAAAATGTACAAATTTCCAAAAATCCCTCCTTAGTGGATCTACATAACCAAAAGCACATCTACTGTCAAAATTTCATGATTCTAGGTTCAGCCGTTTGGTGAATCGTCGAATTTATGACGAAGAAATCATCATAAATTCGACGATTATGCCGATAACTGGAAATTTAGATTATTCTCATATTAAGTAAACTGATGATGACCAAGTTTGAGAGATTTTAATATTCAATTCTTAAAAATGACGATTTCTATAATCGTATAACTTTTTGCTGTAGTTTCCTATTAATTCTTTCAATGTAAATCGAACTTACACACGCACGGCTACATTTAACATCTCGCGGAAGATGAAAATATGAAGGCAGGCGCACATAATTACAAAAAAAAAAACTAAAAAACAAAACACACTAAAACACAAAAACTGAGTGACGTCCAAAGATGTCTTTACTTTCTTGTCACTTGTCAGTTGTTTGTCATTTGACACACATGCAAGTGAGTGATATATGCCCCTTCTCTAAGAGCACTCTACTCGGTACAATTTACTCTCCACTCGAGGCAGTTGATTGTGCAAAATCTTCCATTCATGCCTGTTGTGTTGCAGAGTTTTTTTGTTTTGTTTCTTAAACAATTTCGTTTTTTTCCGCTTGTTGTCATTTCGCGTTTTTCGTCTTTATTTTGTGGTTTGTCGCCAAAATCTCTGGGTGTTGCATGTTTTTTGTCAAGCAAATTTATTGCTTCATTTGTTTCATCTTGTCTTTTAAGCCATTTACTTGAGTCAGTCAGCCAAACAGCTAGTGAGGCATATAGTCAGTCTGTCTGTCCAAAGACTGGCAGTCTGTCTGTCTGTCAGTCAGTTATCTCATCAGTCAACTAGCACCGTATTCATTTTAAGGGTAAAGACAAGAAACAGTTTTATGTTTTGTTTTTTTAGTTGCTGTTGCTATTGTTGTTCGTGTGCAGTCACCAGTTTTTATGAATTGTTTGAACAAATTTTTGAGTTGTTCATTTTAATGTGTTTTTTGTTGTGTCCAATTTCTTTTTTGTGTTGTAGTCGACTTCTTGTTAAATACGTTGTTGTTAAGTGTTTTAAATCAATTTACAAATGATGTGACAATATGAAAGTATGTCTGGCGTTTCGGTGTAATGGCAGATTGTTGTACGATTGTAAATGTGGACCTTGCAAATATGATTTTAAATTTTTATCATAAAATGATTTATGGAAATCAAATCCTTTTCCGTATTTAGCTGATTTATATAAGCATTAAATAGGAAATAACTGATATTACTATTGTCAGTCTTAAGGCCTCTTTGAATATCTCTACGGTTTATAACGGAATCATCTCGTCTGATCCAGAAAAGGCAAGCTGGTTTCTGAAATCAATTCCGTTTGTCTCTGATGATTAATATTTTTCATCCAAAATTTCTTTCAGTCGCTTGGACTACACAGATCAACAAGTTTCACGTGAAAAGAATGTTGGTTAAAAGACTAATGCACGATAAAGTCTTTAATTCGGGACAATAAGGAACCAACCTCGTCCTGAATAGGCAACTTCTTCAGTTTAAAACTGTCTTTATTGGTAATTTTGAGGAGTCAAATCCTAAAAGCGAGGAGGAAATCACTCGCTCGCCCGAAGTCAGAACAGTAGTGCTTTCCAAAATTGAAAAGGTGTCGATTAAAAACACTACTATTCCTATGCCTGACAAGGAGACCGCAGTGCCATCAATAGAATCCACTGCATTAATAGCCACTTCAGGCTACTCGGAGGAGTCAAATCCAACGATCGAGGAGGTGATCACCAACTCGCTGGAAGACAGTTTAAATGGATTACCATGATTGAGGTTATCCAAATAGACCTTCATCGGAGCGAAACGGCAACCAACGCTCTGATGGCTAAAATTAACACAGGTAAGATACATATAGCTTTAATCCAGGAACATTGGACGATTCGCAATGATTCTGGATTAAATCATAACATATACCTTGCATCTGTTTACCTGCATTTCGATTCTCCGACCACCAACGATGGATCTGATGAATCTAGTTGAATGGGCATTGAATAGGTTGTGATGCCAACTCCCACCATGTAACTTGGGGTAGTACAAACACCAGTCGCAGATGACAAGCCCTCATGGATTTCCTTAATACTAAAGACTTGAGTAAAAATGCTACCTTTGTCAATAGAATCAGAGAAGAAGTATTAGATATAACTACCTATATGTTCAGAAGAGCTTATAAACAGAATTCAGGATTGGTGAGTTTGGGGCGATTACTCCTTTTCTGACCATCGGTATATAAGATTCAAAATACTACGGCCGCCACCAAAGCCGATAACGTTTCAGAATAAGTATAAAACTAATAGGACAATGTTCGGTACCTTGCTAAAGAACCGTTTATGTCAGGACACTCTTCAATGTCGAAATAAAGGGGGACGCCAAAGTAGAAATGCTCTCAAGTGTCCTGAATCGTTCGAGGACAGCTGCCTTATGCGAGAGAAACTCGGGGGGTGATTCGAAACCTTGGTAAGACTCTTCGCAAACTATGGCGCCCACAGCCCTTAATATATTTACCGACAGCCAGAAGGCAATTAGGGCGATATCAGGTGATAGAAGACTGTATTGGATTGTAAGAAAGCTTTAACTAAATACTCTCCCAAAGATAAGGTTTACATCATTGGGGTACCAGGCCACTCGGGAGTAGTCGACAACGAAAGGGCGAATGTTTTAAAGGGAAGGGAGCTCGAGGTAGTTAACCTGACAAAACCATTCGACGCAACAAAAGCTGAATTAAAAATATGGGTGAGAGAATTCCATAAAGCCTCTTGGAATAATGAAACGGCGGGTAGAACCACAAAAATCCTATGGGGTGACCCTGATGAGAACAAGACGAAAAATCTCCTCAAAATAAGCTAGTCTGATGTTAGTATGATGGTACGTATTCTGAGTGGACACACAGGATTACGAGCATATCTATATAAAATAGGCCGCGCGGATTCAGACGAATGCAGAGCATATGGAGAGGACAATGAAACTCTGGAGCACTTTCTTTGCCACTGTCAGGCATTTGTCGAAGTTAGATCCAAGTATTTTGGATGTGATGTTATTCCGAAAATAATATTTCTAACTAACACTGATTGGAAAATACTTACGAATTACTTCCAGGAAACTGAGTTTCTGAACATTGGAAAATAATATACTCAGTAAAATGTTTTTCTTTCATGAAAAGGAACGCACAACAAGACCGATAGTGGCCTATCAACCTAACCTAACCATCTTTATCAAACTTCATCAGCGAGATTAAAGAACCTTGTTCTTCTTAGATATCCTAATAAATATTCATTCGGAGAAACTCCGTACCGCGAGGGGGATGATTGATATTTCTTTCTCACACAAAAGTTTCCCTTATTAAGTAGATGAAACTGAGGATTCGACGATAATCCAGTTGTTAATCTTTCCTATATTTATGCAGTTAATCAAAAAATATAGATTTCAGTTTCTGAAACGAAAACGAGAACTTGATCATCATTTGACACAATTAAATTCTTTTTTAATTAGAATCAATAGTCGTTTCTTAAGACTTATTGATCGTTTTAAAGTCAGATTTAATTTTCAGTGGAACTATAGCAAGTAGAGGTATAGCAAAGAAACAAATGTATTGGCAGGGATATGAAAGCTCCATCATTTGAAGAATAACATTGAGTGATCTAAGTCCTCAGAATATTAGTTCAAAATATAGCAGATGTCTCAGAAATTGTTTTTTTTTTTTCAAAATAAGTTGTTGATATTTACTATTCCCTAGATCTTAAAGAAATCAACTTTAACAATTTTACTTTCTAAAACATAAGCCACAGATGACTCTTCCTAACATTACCCATACATATGTACGCAGTACGTGTAAACTGCTTCACATAATTTAACATACTAAAATGTCAAAATAAAATGGAAATTCTTACCATTGACTTAATAAACTATATTCCTCGGAGACTTGTCTTGCAATAAAATTCCGCAACTGGTCTTAAAGTTGATTTTGTTTTATACTACTTTTTAAAAACAGCAGGATACTCATATTTAAAAACTCATTCATTTATTCATGTCTATTTTAGTTCCTGTAAACCCCTCTTATTTGGATTATTATTTTTTCTTTGCCCAAGTAAATATTTGTGGAAATTTTTTTTATTACAACAAAAAAAAACTTAAAGTTGTTGTTGCAACATCACGCACGCCAATAATTTCGTGTCACAAACGTCAAATGAATGTTTCATATTTGTATCATTTCATATCATACACATTCACTAGGTTGTATCTACAAACAAACAAAAAAAGCCCGCAAAAAAACATTGACAAATTTACTCACACCTCAAAATCGTCAATCGCAAAAATAGCAAAAACAAGCCTCATACTAATATGAGTAGTTACATTATAGACACACCATCTGACTCATATGTTCTTATACATATGTGGCATCAACATTTGATTAGTTTTTCTTGTTGTTTTCTGTCGCTGTTTCAGTTGTATATGTTGCTGTTTCTTTTTTTTTTTTTGCTCTATTCCATTTAGATCGACTTGTGTCAATCTGTACGTTTTACTTCATTTATTTTTGTTAGCTTTACATTTTTTTGGCTTTCCGTGAATTGTTTGTTGCGAGTATGAATGGTAATTGTGCACATGATATGTGTTTTACATTTATGACTATAAGGGTGACCCTTTGACTTAAATATTAAACTGTTTCAATAGGAACATCTTCATATTAGGATTGGCAAACAGAATTTCTTATGTACTTAAAGTTTTTAGATGGTCCTTCAGACCAAAATACCTAACTTTTGTTAAAGAATTGTGTTGCGCGAAATATCAATTTGAAACTATTCATATTAGGTTTCGAGATATCATGACCTAAAGTCACCATCGACAAGATGGTAGACCTTACAGTCTCGTGGTTCGATCTGACCTAAAGTAAAAAGCAGGGAAATTATGTGGCATACATCAAGCTTTGCAAAACTTTTGAAACCGAATACCGAGACGGCGCGATCATAGTCCGTTCAGCCTGCTAGGCGTATACTTAATATTTGTAATATAAATAAATCATTAATACGTATACGTACAGGTGTCGTTAATAAAAGCAACAATTTCACAACGTAAAATTTTCCATTTGAAATGCAAAAATGTTTTTCAAAGTTTTTTTGATTTTATATGTTTCCCTCAGAGAGTAAATCAAAATTCCCAACGGTTTGCAAGATATGAGCCTGAGAAAATGACCACTTTAAAAAGTATATTGCTTTAGGCAAAACTGGGTGACACCGGTCTTTTATCACGTAGTGATGTCCGTATATGTATAATTAACTTTACACACAGTGGAATCGAGTCCCTCCTGAATGGAAGGGTACTGTTATATAATATGTACTGCTTCAATGTTCCTTGGTGTACATCTGAAAGGCAATAATCTAACTTATTTCAAAACATCAACCATTTATATCTAGGTGAACAGATTTGTATCTATTAAACCTTCCAATTCCAATGTAATCAGATCAGAATGTATACTCAATTACAGTCACTTCCTGTCCCAACTTAAACGATATTTTGTCAAGTTACTACGGCTTCCAACGGATCGTCATTAGATGAAAGTTTTTCAAAGATGTACCACTTTCGAATCAAATCTCATTTCGTCCTTGGACCCGTTAGTTCTCTTAATAACCAGAGGATTCATAATATTACCAAAATTAATTAGTGATCGTTTGAAGAACACAATAAATAGTAGCACGTCGATTAACACTTTGTTCCAAGGCTAGACTAAATATTCTGAGTGTTCATAATAAATTAAAAGCGTTGGAATATCCACCTCCACTTTCGAATTCATTGCTCTCGAACTCAAACTTAGAACTTCAATGCAGCAACAATATCAAGATAAGGATGTCGTGTATCATATTGGATATTATCTTCTAAGAGATAACGTTTTCTGTCATACATGTATACCTTTTCTATGGTTACAACACCAAAAGTTTCCCAACTACATTTTCTTTCAAAAGGCCTATAAGACAACAGAGAAGAAGAGGGAGAAGTATAGAAAATTAACAAGGAAAGAGTGTATAAGTAATTCAGCAAAAGTTGGTTGGTCAATCAGGCTGCAATAGATGCACACGTGGATCCTTTTGGACCCTTTGTGAAGCAGGAAGAAGGAAAGTTGTAGTAAAAGACAATAGTAAAGAGGAATTGAAATGAAGAATCTAAGTGGTTATTAGTAGAGACTCGATCGATGTCCCAGATATCGGAGTCATATGTCCCCTAATGCAGAACCTCCTCATATTGGCAGCTTCTTGCGTGGTAACCAGATCTATAATGCCTTGTGATGACAGCTATTATTTCGCTATGCTCAAGAAAATGGTACGCGCGCTCCTTATAAAACTTTGGCCATATCTTCTTTGTTTGAATACAAGTTGGCTCATATCTCCATCTTGCCTGTTAGAGTTCGTAGAACATACTCCTATAGGAGTACCACAGAAATGGTGTATTACCAAGTCGGGTAACTGTGAACCTGTTTTTGCGAATTCGTCAGCGATACAATTGTCCACGTATTCATAAGAGTACAATGTTGACTATCTCTCCATCCTGTTTAAGGATGTCTGGCATTGTAGGACTAGCCAGTTAGGAACTTGATTGCAGCTTGACTGTCGGTAAAGATTACAATATTCCTGTTCGATATCTTATGATACTAGAGCCAATTTGCCGTTCTTTTTATGGCTGCCTGGATTGGATTACAATCATTGCCGATTCTGAAAGTAATCCTGATCCAGAGCAGTAAAATTACATATAAAATGTGCTATCGTCTAATTTTCATTATGACAGATCCTATAATGACATTATCTGGCTACCGTGACCAGTAATAACATATAACAAGGTGCCTTACTGATATCGAATATTCCCGGCATAAGTTCAGATGTGTAATACATTCCAATCAGTCAATCATACATTAGACAGTTCACTGCCATCAACTTAAAGAAAATTGCAATCATTAGTGTCACATAGTCACTTGAGACCACGATAACGATGATCGTGTAACTTCTTAAAAAACTTTCAAGGAACACCCTAAAAATTGTATCTATCAAACAAATAATACACTCTCTTACACATCTTATTTGTGGTGGTAAATATTTTGTGCGTGCAGTAATTTGGTGAGATTATTTATATGTGGATGTGTTTACATTTCTTTATGACAATCATGCATGTTGAATGCGAATGTTTTGTCAATGTCTATGGATGGGATGGATACGTTATGATGCCGATACCATATACAACACAAATACTCGTACATATGTTTATTTAATAAACTCTTACTCATTGCTTTTTTTTTGTATTTTTTGAAGAGATGAGATGAATATGAAAGTATTTTGACTATTTTATAGATAAAATCGTACATACACTATTGGTGGTAATATGTTTTTTTTTGCCCATAATATTTGTGGCACCTGTGTCTTAATAGAAAATACATATATTTTTTTGCAACCATTTTTTGCAATTTATTTATGCAACATGTTGTAGAAGAAATGAAACGATTATGAATTTTTAAACGTATTTTTTTTAGTTTTTTACATAATGAGATTTTTACAATTGGTAAATTTCCCTTTTTTTTCCTAGAAGACTTCTATAAGTACATTGAAGATTGTTTCGGAAATCTACTCGTATATAAATATATTGATCCATATACGATGTATAAGATGATGGATCGATTACTATTACATTTGGTGTCATTCTGGAGAAAATGGCTCAACTTGAAATAGCTATTCCTGGCAGGGTCACCCATTTAAGAAGAGTCCTTTTAGGATGTCTATCAGAAGCTCTTCCTGGTCATTTTCCTTTCATTGTGAAGAGTGGTCTTTGAAGAGCTTGTCCGTCTGGTCAAATCTTATGGATCATGTGGATGTGGAGTCATGCATGTGAATGGATCAACTTGAAATAGCTATTCCTGGCAGGTTCCCTCATTCTAGAAGACGCAATTAGACGCTCTTCCTGGTCAATTTCCCTCATTGAGAACGGTGGTCGTTGTAGAGCTTGTCCGTCTAGTCTAATGTTCTGGATCATACACTTCAATGTGTTGTCCCTCCGAAATCCACCAGATCCTGTTTACCGTATTGGACAGCTGGTGGTTTGCGCCTGTTAAAAATATACGAACCGCATTGGGCCCACTTCTTTATAAACTCCGAGAATTGCGGCTTCACCTCGCCTGGCTTATTTGATAGCTACTGGTATCGCAGAAGTTCATATTGGAAAACCTAAACAGTTCGAATAAAATAAACAAAAATCAATTTTTCTAAGAAAGCTCTGGAAGTTTCTACAATTTTCTTCAAAGCCGCTTCAGTTCAAAACACTAATTCGTCCTGAACAAGCACCATCCTCCACCAATGAATAGTCTCGAAACAAAAAAACATACAGACGAACGGTTATTACTATGCATTTCAAGGAAAGCGTATTGCGAACGAACTAACCATGACAGACACGTCATTGAGGGCTATGGACGTTTAAGGCTTTACTAGTATACCTCGTACAAATTTTAAGTTACTGTTCCAAAGTTAACTTAACCATTAGAGATGTTTCTTAACAAGAGCTTCTTCTCTTTGGAAATATTATGTCATTGGCATATTAATATGAGACTGGTTCTAGCTTTTTGTGATAACGAAGAGGAAGAATAGACTTCCACTCACGCTGTGATAGCCTGTCATTCACTATTAATATGGAACCACATTTTGGTTCTTTTGTCTGTTAAGTCTTTGAAGAACTATTTGTGATGAACACAAGACATATCCTAATCTTCATCGTGGATAATGATTAGGATATAATAAAAATGATTAAGTGATCATCTGGATATTACAATGGGATCCATCGAATAGAGACCAAGTGAACTGCTTCAAAGAGTGGCTGCACAGTCTGCTGCAATCAATATATAGATACGATCTCTGACGATACGATCTTCAAACTATCCATACTAAATCCATCACGTCTTTTTAATCTGACTCCACAAGTATGACTCCTATGACAGACATGACTCGATTTCAGACAATCCTGGAGATTCTAAAACTAAACGCGCAATCCATGCTCAATTTTTCCTGAAGTACTTCTTGTCGTTACTTCTTAGATTGCTCAAAATTATCGCAGTTTTTAAGTTTCTAATACTGGATTCATGAATGTGATCTCTTGGCATATCTCTATTGGTATGGGTCTGTCGGTCATGATACCATCATTGAACATCCCACTCAACCGTAAAGATTTCAAAAAGCAACTAGCATTATCAGGCTTATTATAAAAGTCGTATATGATGACTCATTTTCAGAAGTACTCGTTGATTCTCAAAACAACAATACGCCAGATAAGGAATGGCGAATGTATCCAAAATTATAATTCCCTACAACTTATAATATCTTAAACATTAACACACATGCCAAATCCATACACTCTTTTGTCAACAGTCAATCTTTAGACATGGACATTCAATTTTATTTCCACTCATTAACATGCAAGTATCACATTATACTCGTCATTATCGTTATTAGTATCAAAGATTTATGAAATAACATCAATGCTTTAACATTTGATGTCTGACATAATTTTGCAAAACAGTATACAGTGGTCGTCCGCTAGTACGAATTATATAGTGTCAGGCCCTTTCGTAATACCGAAAAATTCGTATTATTGAACAACACATTTTGTATGTTTAAATTCAAATAATACACATAAAATATTGGATTTTATTTATTTTTGTTTTATTTTTCATGAAAAATTACATAACGGAACAAAATATAATAATTGTGTATTATTTTAAATAAATTTCTTGTACATAAACAGGCATAAAAGGGACATATTTACGTATATGAATTGTTAATTTTGAAAGTATCGTGAGTCCAATGGTTGAAATGAGATATATGTAGAAGGTATTAAATTTTAATGTTTTTAAAAAGATGTGTGCCAAAGACAATTTGCAATTTACATATGTGTTCTAAAATGTATTAAAATGTTCAGGTTACATAAAACATTTATTAGAAACTTGAATGGAATATACCACAATTCTCTAATTTATAATTTTCTCTTAAAAATTAGAATAGTTATCCTTAAACCCATTGTTTGGAATGTGGAGTCACACTACTTTCAAAATTAACAGTTCATACATACATATGTATATAAATATAATTTTACTTATTAAAAAATCCATCATTTAACATCGATGTTTATTACATTGTAAAATGATTCTTACGGCTTTTTCAATAACAGCGCTTTTGAGGCTTCAATATTGTTCTCAGCAGAGTTATTGTCGGGAACTAATAAAATACTTTCCTCATTGGCGTTATCATCCAATTTAATTTCTTCTCTTGGGTCATCAAAATTCCAATAAAATAAATTAATAACACTAAATAATTGTTGATTTGTAAATATACATGCAGTAAATTGTGTGTATAGGATTTTTAAAAATACAAAACACTTGTAATAAATACAAAAAAACTTCAAAATTACTGAGCTCAAGGTGAATGATACCGAAATAATAAAATAAAACATAATAACTTCATTCATACGTAAATAAAACCAAAATTCCCATAAAAAATGCGTTATTCGTACTATCGAACAGAAAAATTGTGACTTTATTCGTACTATAGAGTAGACAATGCAACAATTTTGCCATTCGTATTATTGGATATTCGTAATAAAGAGTGTACGTACTATTGGACGTCCACTGTATGTATATTGAAAGCATGTCCCCTCGTTCCATTAACGCCAAAATTATACAAATTACCCAATGGAATCATAAGAAGAAAAATAATATTTGTATAATAATTTTTGGCAACATAATAAACATTCGATACCAGAAACAGTAAAGAAGCACGGATTTTTCAAATATATATAAACAAAATATGATCACTATATAATGTATAATATACATAAATATGAATTCAAATGGTACATTCATACATAGGGTAACCATGTACCACATACAAATAATACATAAATATTTAACGAATAACTTATGCCTCATGCTACATGCTACTCTTACAACAGAAAAGCTCCCTGTTTAATGTACATTTCCACATTCACATTCCCACTATTTATAGCGTATACACACCACGACAATTGTATGAACAATGTGCTTGGCTCTGGTAGTTTTTGATGATGAAATGGTCGAAGCCATTAGCACGTGCACGCATTAAGTCTGCCCTCACATGGTGGTATCATAATTTTCACAAATTACCGTTAAAGTGTTGCCATATTTTGTTAAAATGTTTAACTCTTGTTATTGCTGCAGAGAAGAACAGTTACAGCATACATGTACTGCAGTTGTTATGAAAGATGTTGTGGTACAGTGGGACGTAACACAAGAAGGGCAATTTAAAAAAATTTTCATTTTAATCCAAATTTGAAAAAAATTCTTATTTACCTTAAACACATTGCTTTGGAAGTGTATTAGTTAGCAGGATAACGGAACCATTGTCGGAATTATAATTTTCCGAATGGTTTGATAAGTTCATGTGCAAGTAGATTTCTTTTGAAGTCTTGGTTCTTGGCAAGATCAGACTTGGAGTTCTGGTAGATACATAACACAAGGAGAATGTGTTAAGGTTCCTCTTCCTGTTAAAGACGTTCCATTTCTCCACATTCAATTTAGCATTTTGACCATGTGGACACTATGATAATAAGCTCGACAACAGGGACATGAAACTAAGTTCATGTGCGAGTAGATTTAGTCGATTTCTGTTGAAATCTTGATTCTTGGCAAGATCAGACTTGGAGTTCTGGTCGATACATAACACAACGAGAATGTGCCTAGGTTCCTCTTCATATGAAAGACGTTCCATTTCTCCACGACCAATTTAGCATTTTGACCATGTGGACACTATGATAATAAGTTGGACAATAGGGTTTACTTAGGCCTTAAGAAACGATTGCGTGGTTGATCAAGTCGTCAAGTCTTTTTAAGTTGTTGGGATTTTTTTTGTTGGATTACCGGCATTATATACATACATCGTATATAATGCCGTTGGCTTAAGATAGGGCCTCCTTCCCTTTTTCACTGTCTTACTTTTTCTCTTCCTTTTTAGGGATCTTTTTTAATACTTTCGTTGTTGTTGTAACAGCTAAAACTATACAATAATCTAGTTGGGGGTTCCACATCAATGTCGAAGCCAAAAAATTGTACTACTCCAATTGGATGTATCCATAAATCCATTGGATAAAGAAGTAGGGTTGGTTGAGCAGTTGAATATGTGGTGGGTATCGTGGGAAGCTTGACCACATGCAGGACATTGATCAACCACAGTCTATGCGTGAACAGTAGGAAATAAGCCTGTTGCTCCATTCCGATATTAGTTGTGGCACAACTACTCTTGTTTTCCGATGCAGGTTTTAATCTGTGTCTGCTATGGGCGGAAGGCAACCTCCAAGTACGGCATTCTTACGGTATCCTGCGAATGCGAAATTGATGGCGTCTCTATGAAGGTCGTTCAAAGCTACCGTGTACGATGACTGACTTATTGGATCATGCACATAACTACAAATGTTCACCTAGTAATGCCTGTAATGGCCTTAGGGCAGCGGTTTGGTAGCAATGAAGACCTGATGCAGGGAGTTTATAGAGGTAGAAGTTAAACAATGGAGGCTATAGAACTCCACCTTGTGGTATGCCTTGTTTAAAACTAAGGGGCTTCTCTCTAAACTCTACGAACGTCTGACGGCCGCTCAGATAATTTACGATCCATCTCTTTTGTGGATTGCAGGATATCCTCGAAGAGTGTGGTATGACTGACAGTGTCGAAGGCTCGTCCTTTCACAGGGCCTCTACTGATGTAAGCCTTATGAGATCTGAGTAGCTATGGCGGTTAATGCTGTGGTGGTGCTCTTCATTTTGCGGAACCTATTCTGGTGACGAGCTGCTTTTAGGTGGCAGGACAGCTGGAGGAGGAGAAGCAGCCCAAGAGCCTTCGCGAAAGGTGATAGGAGGGATATTGGGCTTCCGAGATGAAAGTATCAAGAAAATTCCTCGCTGCATGGCGGACGTTGGAGGAAAATATTAGATCAATGAAGATGCGTTCGGTGAATTCTCTGAAGCCGTGACAGTCTGTCTTCGTTTGGTTTACGTATTGACGGCGTTCAGAGACGATGAAATTGTTAGGTCGGGCCTGACAAACAATTATGTGTAAGTGGTCTGATCCCAGAGAAATTACGGCTGTGTGGCATCGTCATTCAATGTGCAGAAGGTGGACTTGTCAATTTCTTCCGCCAGCAACACTTTTCTGGACTTTCCCTACGAAAGAGTGCCAGAGCTGATGGTGGGCACTTTAACCTAATGAACTTCCCCATCTTGGTGTGATTGCAATCTGGGAGACAAACTGTGCTACCAGTACGTCTAGTCCACAGGGACTATAAACTGGTGCTGTCAAATGTATCCCTGACTTTTCCTTGGAATGATTTGACCTGATATCGAATCAGAAAACCTGTCTTATCCGGTACCATGGGAACCGGAAGACTGCAGGGCAGAGTTTCGGATTTTGTCTTGTGCCGGTTATTGTAGAGGTTTATTCGGAGTGCAGGTGATCTTGCGATTTGACTTACTTGTCGGGATATGTTCATGCTTTACTCTGTTCAAAACAGAGTTACCACTCTCTAGGCGCTTTTACCGAATGTTGTTTTTGCATATCGGAAGTAAAACAAAGCGGCAGCAATTGTATAAGATTAGAGAACACAGGTACTTGAGCAAATTGCTGGTACATGCAATGGTGGAACAAGGTGTAAAGGATCGGTGATAAGTCGTCTCTAGCTCGCTCTGTGGTTGGCTGTTTGGTAGGTGTTCACGTAAAGCAATCGACTTCTGTACAGGTAGAACAATTGCTGAACGATTCTGTGGAAAGAGAAGTGCGACCAAACATCAGATGCAAGAATTAGTTTAAGGAGCTTTTATTCGAACTGTGTATGAAGAGAATGTCGATTTTAACCCACTGTGCAACTACAGTTTGTACAACTTACACAAGAAAATGAGTTTAGTTTATTTGTTTACTAATATTAGCTTACATTTTGGTAATAACACTGACGTTCGCATACATACACATGTTAAAGTTGCTTTTGGGTTTTAGCACGAATTTCCGGTGATTATTCAAGATTTTTGTAAGAGTGCAAGTTTAAGTGGAAATGCGACTGTATCTAAGTATGTGTCTTTATGCTTTTGGCATTTAGCAACATTTATGAGCTTACACATACACGGTTACTATCTGCTATATATGTATATATGTAGGTGTGGTTTATATTGGCCATAATTTGCTTAAAACTTGCGGTTGCATCTTCTTTTCTTACTTCTTACAAGCGTGCTTCATCAGTGCTGCAGGTGCGAAACATTTAAGTTTCTTTTCCAGCTAAAACACACACACAAGAAGAATAATTATTTGCTAAAAATAGTTTTAGGCCATAATTTTTAACAACAACTACTACTTTATGCTAGTAGAAAGTATGTTCACTGGAGACATGAGTGCTTAAAGCAAATATTTGCTACATTTGTTTCCTTTTTTCAGTCTGTCTGTTTTGTTTGTCGTTTGATATGTATGAATATGACGTGCTTAACTCTAGAATGCACAAATCATTTCCATTTCTACAATGCAACCATATTTGTCTTATGAGTGTAAATGCTTTTTGGGGGAAACAGAAAACATTACGTGTTATTACCCGGCAAAAGGGTTTCATATTGGTTCCGTTGCTTTGTGAGTATTTAAACACGCATGTGAAAAGAATATATGCTTACTTCAGTTTTGCAAGTACATTTCGTTCATAAATACTGAAGGTTTGAGTTTAAAACTCTGAAAAGCTCATCTAATATTTTACAAATGTTTATGTTTTTAGGATGTGTTTTGTCGAGACATGTTTGGAAGATGGTTTATGTGTAAAACTTAAAGAATTGAAACGCAAAATTTTGGGAACAGAAATAGGAAGGTAATTTTAACAGTTTGTTAGCATATAATACAACAGTTGGCCAATATAACGCTTATTAATAGTTTCAAATGATATCTATTTCTCTAATGATTTATAGCACTTTAAACGATCTCTGGTATCAGTCTCAGATATATAATAGATCCTTGGTGTAATCATGAAATGATCTGGAATACTGCACGTTCCATTAGGGGTCTAACTGTCGACCTTGATATTTTCTTATATTTTATTCCAATAAACTTTGAAAGAAAAAACTTCGCTCTTCATATATCGGCTTCTGGTAACTCAGATGCCGATTTCTAAAGCCATCTGCTTCTCAAGTGATCTCTGATGATTTTTAGTCTTTAAAATATTGTGTAGAATCTGTTTTAAAGTTGAAGGATTTACTGGTAGATCCTTAGGTATTTTCAGATTCCATTTTAAACCTTCTTTAGACTTAATCTTCTCATCTTCATCGCATGAAAATCGGAATTTGAAGTCTATCACTGTTCCTCTAGATAAATAACTAAATTATTGATGGAAGTTTTGGTATTTTATTTATCGACTTTTTTCCAAATTTCTGAATAAAATTTGAACCTGCAAACTGATGATCGTGATAAACGCATTCATTACAGACCTTAAAATGCATTCCACAACTTAGAAGATCTTATCTTTGTTGATCAACTAAGATTTTTGTAGTTATCGATTATGATTCTACAATGGATCTTCTATTGGTCTAAGAACATTATCGGAGAAGAGGTCTGATACATTTTTTGAGGGCATACTATTGGTTCCCCCGGAGCATATTACCTAGTTGTATCGCCCCTAACTAAGTGTTATGCAATCCAGGAAAATAAAGGAGTATCAATGCTCCTGATAATGGTGATCACACTCATGCTGAACTC
The DNA here is from genome assembly GCF_015586225.1 of Lucilia sericata. Taxonomy (NCBI): domain Eukaryota; kingdom Metazoa; phylum Arthropoda; class Insecta; order Diptera; family Calliphoridae; genus Lucilia; species Lucilia sericata. Next base: position 117,384 of record NW_023995176.1, on the reverse strand, counting down.
GCAGCTGTCTATTGGTTGTTTGTCCTTAGAAACGATACCGTAGCACAGTGGTATAGGAAAAAAAAAAGAGGGAAATAATTCGGTAACTTCTAAACGGTTAATCCGATTTTAATGAAATTTGGTATGCACAAAGAGGAGGTGTTGTCGAGTTTAGGTTTTGAATTTGGACCTTATAGGCCAACCAGGGGCCCGGCGGGGGGTCCTCAAATTAGGACACCTCGGCTATGTTAAATTTTTAAAACGATCCTATTTCTTCATTTGAGTTCCGATTTAAAAAAAATTTCGTATATAGAATCTCCTCATCGAGCACTATAAAAAATGTCGTCGTAGCAGTAAATTATCTCTTATAGTTTAGGAGATATTCGCATTTGAATATTAAAATTTTAAAATTTTTACCGTCCTTACTTTAGTTTTTTTGATAATAGCAGGTCCAAATATTTCCGATTTTCGCCATTTTTTTTTTATTTGCTTAACAACAAGTTTATATACCAAGCAGTGAAAGAATTATGTAAAAATCATGACTGAGTCCAAAGTTATAGGCATTTAAATTTAAAAAATTAAAAAAAGGCGATTTTTTGTCATTTTTTTGGGAAAAAAGTATCTTTTTCTTTTTAAGTTATCTAAAAAGTTTCTAGGAAGATGTATATAGAATTTATACTTTTTGGAAAGCTGACTTTACATAAAATACGATAAATGAAACAAAACCTAAAAATTTTTGATACCGAGGGGACCAGGTCCATCCAAAAAAACCCTATTTTTTATGGAAAATTAAATTTTGAGCAAAAATTCTCAAATCGCATAGTCGATATCAAATTATAGTGACCTGTTTTATATGACCCAATAAGTTCTTAATCATTTTGTAACGGGTTTCGATAACCCCGCCCCTGGTATGGATATAATAGGCAAAAAACCAAAAAATCCCATTTTTGGGATTTTTTAAAACTTTTTTGGGAATTCCGGGATTTCTAATAAGAAAATTCGAAATTTTTATTTAATTTTGGATTTTGAGTAAAAAAATCTACCTAACTGTAAAATTTCATCAAAAAATATTCATAAATAAAATTTTTATTGCAATTAGAAAAATTTGTATCTTCGCAAAAACTGAATAAAAAACATTTTTTAATTTTTTTTAAAAAAAGTATTCCGCGAATTTTTTAATTTTCAAAAATTATATACAGTTTTGAAAAATAGACAAAATTACCTTTCCATTGATATATAACATGCCTACCTAATGTTTTTTAAGTGACAAATTAATTAGGGAAAACTCAACATCTTTTAGAAAATTTGCCTAGCACTATTATTTTCATCCATAAGGTTAACTCTTAAATTTGTTACATATATGGATGAAAATAATAGTGCTAGGTAAATTTTCTAAAAGATGTTGAGTTTTCCCTAATTAATTTGTCACTTAAAAAACATTAGGTAGGCATGTTATATATCAATGGAAAGGTAATTTTGTCTATTTTTCAAAACTGTATATAATTTTTGAAAATTAAAAAATTCGCGGAATACTTTTTTTAAAAAAAATTAAAAAATGTTTTTTATTCAGTTTTTGCGAAGATACAAATTTTTCTAATTGCAATAAAAATTTTATTTATGAATATTTTTTGATGAAATTTTACAGTTAGGTAGATTTTTTTACTTAAAATCCAAAATTAAATCAAAATTTCGAATTTTCTTATTAGAAATCCCGGAATTCCCAAAAAAGTTTTAAAAAATCCCAAAAATGGGATTTTTTAGTTTTTTGCCTATTATATCCATACCAGGGGCGGGGTTATCGAAACCCGTTACAAAATGATTAAGAACATATTGGGTCATATAAAACAGGTCACTATAATTTGATATCGACTATGCGATTTGAGAATTTTTGCTCAAAATTTAATTTTCCATAAAAAATAGGGTTTTTTTGGATGGACCTGGTCCCCTCGGTATCAAAAATTTTTAGGTTTTGTTTCATTTATCGTACTTTATGTAAAGTCAGCTTTCCAAAAAGTATAAATTCTATATACATCTTCTTAGAAACTTTTTAGATAACTTAAAAAGAAAAAGATACTTTTTTCCCAAAAAAATGACAAAAAATCGCCTTTTTTTAATTTTTTAAATTAAAATGCCTATAACTTTGGACTCAGTCATGATTTTTACATAATTCTTTCACTGCTTGATATATAAACTTGTTGTTAAGCGAATAAAACAAAATGGCGAAAATCGGGAATATTTGGACCTGCTATTATCAAAAAAAACTAAAGTAAGGACGGTAAAAATTTTAAAATTTTAATTTTCAAATGCGAATATCTCCTAAACTATAAGAGATAATTTACTGCTATGACAACATTTTTTATAGTGCTCGATGAGGAGATTCTATATACGAAATTTTTTAAATCGGAACTCAAATGAAGAAATAGGATCGTTTTAAAAATTTAACATAGCCGAGGTGTCCTAATTTGAGGACCCCCCGCCGGGCCCCTGGTTGGCCTATAAGGTCCAAATTCAAAACCTAAACTCGACAACACCTCCTCTTTGTGCATACCAAATTTCATTAAAATCGGATTAACCGTTTAGAAGTTACCGAATTATTTCCCTCTTTTTTTTTCCTATACCACTGTGCGTAGTCCATTATCTTATTACTGATCAGCGTTGATTTGACTTAAGGGTTCGCTTTTACAATATCTTGCATGGATTTATCACCTTACTCTTAGCATTCTGACTTGAGACTCATTTGAAAGAGCTATGTCTTATCTTCGACAGTTATTAGATAATGTGGAGCTTTCTTCATAGGTTTGTTGTCAGTATTAATGTCCTAGGGACTCTTTGCTTTAGATGTTGAGTAGAATCCCTTATATCCTTCAAAGTTGGTGTACCACTATCTTCTGGGAAAATTGAGGAGTATTTGTGATGCAGTTTTTGTTTCCATACGGGGTATGTTCAGTCTGTTCAAGTTCTTCAGAGGTCTGCTTTCTTTGAAATTAATTATACCACAGATATGCCAAGTCTTTTCGGGGACGAATGGGTCTTTTGAGTATAGGTTGTAGTTCTTCGCGGGGAGATCGAAATCAGTTCTTCGGGTTTCCTTCGGCTAATTGTTAATTATCGAGGAGACGTCTATGCTGTGACTAACTAAGGAGTACAATCACTTTGCTAATCATAGTGGGAATACAATCTGACGAGATAAATGCTTCGGCTCTCCGTCGGCTAATGACTATTGATAGTATATTGAGACTATAAATTCAATCCGATGAGATACATTCTTCGACTCTCGTCGGCAAACTACGACTAGATAAGGAATACAATCCGATGAGATAAATGCTTCGGCTCTCGCTCGGCTAGCTACCATTGATAGTACAATGAGACTACGGATGCAATCCGATGAGATAAATTCTTCGGTTCTCTTCGGCTAACTACGACTGTTAATACTAAATAGGGACTATAATCCGACGAGATAAATGCTTCGGCTCTCGATCGGTTAACTACTGGGTTCGGTTACGGTATTAGTATGTAGTAAGAACTTCGGCCTAGTTACGATTTGCTGCCCGGGAACAAATCGTAACTTATTCGGTATTTCTCGGAATCATTACTTGAAGTTTTGAGAACTGCGCAAATTGTTACTATCGAAGTCAGATGCCAGCAGGATTCGCCCTGTAATTGGCGAATCCCTTAGGGGTTTACATAGTGAATGTGATCCAAACTAAAATCGCCGGCTTACGCATGTGAATTTGTCTGATGATGGAGTTGTATGTTGGGTTGAATGCTGGATTCGTGTTCCATTCACGTATTACCGATAATAATTCACTACTTTGTCATGACATGTTCAGGGATCGAAGGGGATTTACTTAGTAAGAACGAAATATTGATGGGGATACGGTCTCTAGGTGCCCTTACCGAATCAACAGAGACCATTTCAACAGCTTGGCTGTGGATTGTTGTTGAGGAATGCTTCAGATATGATCTGAAGTTTGACCGGCAGGGAGCAATGGAACTGCGATGATCAAATTTAAGATAACTTCTTGTACCAGCAACTGATATTTACTGTTATTGAAAGATATTAATGTGGAAAACGCTAGCTCCTCATGTAAAGAACTCAGTCCACTTACCTACGTTACAATTGAACTCTATAAATGCATTTCATTTCCACAAAAAAATCTTTATGTTTTAATCTTAAAATAATTCCATGAAATTTATCATTTAATTTATTGGAAATTTTAATTGAATTTCAAATAAAAACTTTTCTTTTTCTAAGGCAATAATCATATTTTCTTACAATTGTATACGAAATAAGAAAGAAACCATTGAATAGTTATCGAAAAAAATGTCTTTGCTATAACTACAAGAAAAATATATATAAAACATTTAAACTAATACAAGCATAGGAAATATGGTATATATGTACATATATAAAAATAAGTTTATAACAATAATGGGCACCAGATATACACATCTAGTGACGAATTTTCGTAAAGTCTCGTAGACAAACCCTTCAGTAAAGAACTGAAACTACACAGAGGGAAAAAGAAATATACAGGTCTGGTACCAAATTGACACCAAACTGTTTATAATTTTTCAATATCATCTGTTGTCCAAGTATATACGTACGTACGACAACATTATGTAAACAATCCATTGCCAATAGTGAGTTTACCACGTTTGTTAACATTTAGACAACGGATGTGTATAAAATTTAGATTTCGACAACGAAGTGTTGCAATGTTGACAACGTTGCGTTACCAGCATTACATATTGTTGTCGTACGTATGTATTACTTTGACAACGGATGTTATTGAAAAATTATAAACTTTTTGGTGTCAATTTGGTGCCAGGCGTGTATATTTCCTTTTCCCTCTGTGTACTAGTGTATGTTTAGCAGCAAGTTTAAGCGAAATTTGTTTGCCCATTTTAAAGTTGCCCATGACTGCTTTTGATATTTGTATATATAAATACTTACACTCATATCTCACTGACTGTTATTAGCCTCATCAATTGTACGCTTAGCAAACAACATTAAAAATAATTATAGACATTTTCCAAGACAACTTTTCTAACACATTCAAACCATTTCACCAAAAAATGTTGGAGCACAAGAAGAAAAAAAAAAAAAAACTACACAAATATTTAAGACATCCAGCCCGCCATTCACAAAGAAAGCCAAGGAAATGTTTTTATATATAAATATATACATTCAATGCAATGATGATGACGACGTCGACGACTATGAAACAAACTTTTCAAAAAGGCAAACTGCAATGCAATGAAAATGCTATTTGCTTTGGCGATAAATCTCTGCACTTTAAATGGGAAGGAGTGCAGCAGTATATTGGTCTACTATAGTGCGAGTGAACATTTTCAACATTGTAGTTTTACCCTTAAAGAGTTGTGTAAAGGTATGGATTCATAGGGTAATGCCGACACTTAAGCTTGTTATTCCTTGCTTCTCTTCGCTCTTCATTGGTCCATTCGTCCATTCTCTTATGCTGACGTTTCATAATTAATCGGTTTCTATGATCGCATGTTCTTTAAAAGCTCAGACTCAGATATCTTAATACACGATATCTTTTTAGTGTGTACTGTTTCAAAGAAAGTCGACTCTAATCAAAAATTGTTCAAAGTACCAGTTAGTTCCCATGAAGGCCACAGGTTTAACAAAATCGCCGGAAATAGTTTGAGATATAATCGCTTGATTTCAGAGCTACATTGCCTTACAGCTAATAAACACCCTCTAGACACTTGAAGATTATATTCTTTCCCAACTCTGCATCAAGAAAATCATACATACTTTTTTGAGGTCTGGTATAAAGTGAGGGAGTTTATGATTATGGGCTCAAAAACTCAACTTTCTTATAGTTTTATTATTTTTATTTATTTATTTCCCCCCTCCCCTTCTCTCTTTCTCTCTTGATGCTTGCAGTTTTAAATGCCTTAAACCCCGACCAACATCTTCGTTTCAAAATGAGATCGAGTTGAGAAAAGAAAGAAAAAGTTGTTACCAAAAAATCAAATAATCATAAAGCAAAGTAAATGTGTTCTGTTCGGTTTCGTTTTTTTTTTTTTCCTAAAATACTAGAATATTTTTTACTTTTTCTTTCAACTTTCTTTATTTTTTAAAAGATTTCTTGCTCTTATTTTTAGTGGTTTATGTCATTGTATTGTATTGCTAAAATTACTGCTGTTGCAATGGGTATCGTTCGTTTGTAGTGCCTGTGCGTTGTTGTAGAGTTGTATTTTATGGTGTTGCCACTTATTTAAGTTGTTTTTTGCGTAAACACTTCAATGACTTAATAATGGTAAAACTAAAATTATTTTTATGCAATGTATACTTTTCGTTCGTTTTATTAGACGAGAAAATAAATAAGTTTAAATTGGGAATATTAATAAAACTTCTTTATATGCAAAGATCATGCCTGACTCGGGGAAACTTCCCACTTTAATCTAGTCTAGTAACTTTTCAGGATAAACTATTCTCTTAGCATAATTTTGAGTTTCTCATAGGGTTCTATAAATCGATTTTCGAATGATCGAACAATCGACTTTTTGTCGGAAAAAGTCAAAAGTCGAAGTCGACTATTTTGTTCCAAAAAAGTCGATAACTCGACTATCATCTATGAAAAAAGTCGAACTATGACTATGACTATGTAAATAAAAGTCAAAAAAAGTCGAAAAGTAGGAAAGTCGAAAAAAGTCGATAAGTCGAAAAAAGCTTAAAAGTCGTAAAAAGTCGAAAATTCGAAAAAAGTCGAAAACTCGAAAATAGTAGAAAAAAGTCAAAAATAGTCCAAAATTTTAAAAAAGTGGAAAAAAGTCAAAAACTCCAAAATAGTCGGAAAAACTCGAAAAAAGTCAACAAATAGTCGAAAGAAGTCGAAAATAGTCAAAAAGTCGACTATTTATAAAATACTAAAAGTCGAAAAGTCGAAATGAATGAAAAAAGTCGAAAAGTCTAAAAGTCGACTTTTAATTTAATGAAAAAAGTCGAAAAATCGACTTTTCATAAAATGCAAAAAGTCGAAAAGTCGACTTTTAGTTTCAACTATAGAACCCTAGTTTCTCAGGGCTACTCAGAGAACCTGGGAGATCAGCATACTTGCTGCTTGGATATATGTAGAGGCATGATCATTACGTTCCAAGGCTCTGGAAATGTTACTAGATGTCCCACCATGTTGAAACATATGTATATAAAGTATGAGTCGGCACTTACATCCGAACTGCTCAAAACATTTATCGAACCCTCAGATGGCGGTTATAAGACAGGTCATGAATATATACTGGATACATTGGACGGTTATACACAAAATTTGGATGGAATACACTCTGAAAAACTGATCACGTGACCAAGCAGAACATTAAAGTAAATACCCACAGAAATCCGTTACTACACTGGATACAATGGAGGGTTATACACAAACTTTGGATGCTTTCGATTGCAGACTAGACCCAATTACGTCGGGAACTTTGAAAAACTGATCATCATGGTCAAGCAGAACATTAGAGCAAATACCCATAGAAATCCGTTGCTATACGAATGATTTTAAACTGGTGGACAGAATGAGCCCGGAGTTTTATATTGAAAACTACCATCTATATATTCAAAACACTTGCTTCCTGTCAGAAGTCCGAGCAATAACGGAATGCGTAAAGTGGATTAGAATAAATATGGCTTAAAGAAGGCAATTAAGGCGATATTTTCGGATAATGTTAAATCTAAGACCGTTTTGGACTAACACTCTTTCAGAGGTAAGCTTTGTGATCATACCAGATCACTTGGGAAACATTGACAGGGAAACAGCGGATTTACTTGCTTTAAAGTGAAGGGATCTCTGGGAAGTTACGGAGACCTAAGCAGAAGAAGACAAGAAGCCTCATCAGAATGAGAAAGACCGATGGTACGCATTCGGCTATAATGTCCATGTACGTTATGTCACACCAAATAGAGTCATAGTGTGCATGGACATAACGTCCACTTTAAAAGGTGTCATAATGTCCATGAACATATATATTGGACAAATTGTTTAGTATTTAAGAAAGTGGTACTTTTATCCTGGATAGGCTTGCTTTTATCCTGGATAGGACATTATGTCACACCAAATAGAGTCATAGTGTGCATGGACATAAGTTCCACTTTAAAAAGTGTCATAATGTCCATGAACATATATGTATTGGAAAAATTGTTTAGTATTTAAGAAAGTGGTACTTTTATCCTGGACAGGCTTGCTCGTAACTTTGGTATATTTTGGATGCATTTAGAAAAGTGTTCTCGATAGCTGACCTTCGGCCGCGCGCAGTGTTTTTAAACTCCGGTGTATTTCGAATACCGACTTCGCTATATTAAGACTTTTCATGATAAATGGACTATTTGACTTTATGCGACTTTTCTCATGAACATTGTGACACTTATGAAAGTGTTATAAGGTCTATGGACATTATGACACACCACCCAGCGGATTCACACGAATGTAAAAGATGATGATTAGTTATGGATATCATGTCAGCGTTATTATGTATTTTGTACATCCCCCATTAAAACCGATTTGAAAATTCTTAGGAATTACTTCCAGGAAACTGATTTCCCGAACAATTGTTACTAAGCGAATGTGACTACGCTATAACAGAACAACTAACTGTACAAACGTTTTATAAGTTTAATTTCTCTTGTGAGCCTCTAGATTCTAGGTCTTTAAAACAATTTTTCAACTTTGCAATTTTGCCTGAACCTGGAACCGGTTGTCAAAGGTAAAGTGTTGGTGATTCAGAGTAGGAATTTGAACTTTAGCTTCAACGACGACAAGTGATAGCGCAAACTTCTTTATTGATAGCTTCAGATTATGGGAAAGGAAGTACTTCGCTATATCTCAGAGTTAATCATTCATGAAAAATAAACTATCAAAAATAAACTATAGTCGTCTGTATAAGAAATCTCTCCTTGTGCTGAAGCGTTGTTATTTTTCAAGTAAACTTAATATCTGTAGTGAAAGCGTTGGTTTGAGAAAATATTTGATCTGACCTAAAGCTCTTAAAATGTAGGCTACTTTTTAGCTTTGATAAACGTTTTTGAACCGAATACTCTTTCATAATTGTATCAGGTAGTCTGACATTTGAAATAGTGAAAATTTTGCTAAGAAAGTTTCACTGTTATTTAAGAATTGTTGAAAGCAAAATGAAGTCCGAGCGCTTTACGTGAGTACTTATCGTGCAGACTTATTTTACGGTTCACACGGTCACAACCACAGCGTGAGCAAAGAATGCTAAGGTGGCAACAGCACCTAGAAATGTATATATTTAGTGGACCGATACATAATACACATCAAAAAGTCTATACTACTTTCTTACTCTATGATAAGACTGGCATAAGTAGAATAAACAATGAACATGTCATGACAAAGAAAGAATTTTATCGATAACACTCGAATAGGAATACCTAACATCCATCACCGCTCAATCTATCATATCATCGTATTCATTTATAAGGATAAAGATTCCACACATTAATTAGGGTATGAAATATGTATAATTATAGGGTAATACCCCTATAATTATACGTATGGACCCAACCGACTTCCGTAGTATCAGATATGGTTTTCTATTCAGACTTGAAGAAACAGTTGCAATTGGTTGCAGCTGTTTATTCCCCCGATTGCAGTAACACCAAGTTCAGGGCGGTTCATTGAGGTAGAAGCCCAGAGAAACTTCAGTTTGGAAATAAGACCACAATTATTGAAACTGTAAGCTAAATGTGATGAGTTTATGGTTATTCGCTTCAAAGCTCTATGAATGTTTGGCGATCACTTAGATACTTCACTCTTATCTCTTGACAATGTGTGGATTACATGATATCATGGAAGAGAAAGATTAGACAGAAAGGGTGTAAATATTGCGAACTATATTTTTGACTGCACGCTCAACGAAAAACGATCGTGAGGACCGTTGTAGATCGGATTCAGTTGTGTTTTGAACACTCTTATCTTTGTCAGGTTGTATAAAGAGTGCTCTAAAGAATCACAAAAATTTCTTACCCTCCGTAGGTCCGCCACATCTAAAAAACTAAACTATTATTGGGAAAATTTAAACCCAAATATCTCATAACCGACACACCTTCTCAAGGAGTTGTTATATGTTAAATTTCAGTTAATTCAGATCACCTACAACTCTTAATCATCTTGAAAACACCTCAACTCTGTGTGTAATTTCGTTACGACATCTTCAACAGTTTTCGAGATGGCGAACTATTCAGAGGGAAAAGGAAATATATACGCCTGCCACCAAATTGACACCAAAGAGTTTATAATTTTTCAATACCATCCGTTGTCAAAGTATATACATAGGTACGACAACACTAGGTAATCTTGACAACGCAACGTTGTCAACATTGCATCGACAACGAATTGTTGCAATGTTGTCAACATTACATAGTGTTGTCGTACGTATGTATATACTTTGACAACGGATGGTATTATTATTATATACAACTTCTCCATATTCTCTCGTTAAGGAATCTCTGAGATTATTATATTCAGCTTCCCTATTATACATCTACATATTGCTAAAACTAAATTTCACATATAAAAATAGAAATATTTCCAATAAATCTAAGCAAATTCTTTTAACATTTTTCAGCTGACATAAAAATGTCTATAACATTCCATTATCTAATGTTGTTTCTATTAAAGAACTGAAAAAAAGCCCACTCATACATTCATTCACATGTTACGAAATAAATTTTTAATAAATTTACTCATTCGTACTACAAGATACAACATATTTGTGTAAACATTATAAATTATCAAGTTAAATGAAACATGCCTGCCACAAAAGTTTCAAAAATATATATATATAATAATAGACTCTGTGTAGATTTTCCGGCGTTTTTTACTCGATGTATTTTTTTTTTTCAAAAATTTTACTTCTTTTATTTTTGAGATGTCTATCAATTTGCCAATACTTGTACACTTAATATGCTACAGAAAATGAACAGAACAATGGTTGGGTAGAATAATGTCAGGTCTTGAATGTTGTTGCATCCGAAATGGAAAAAAAAAGAAAGAAAACACTCATTGATGAAGCCTGTACAACAGATTTTATACATTAGATTGCCTGTTGACTTATTTAGTAAAATATTGGTGGTTGAACATAAAATACTTTCAATTATTATTTTTATCAATAATTTTCCTTTTACTGGTTAGAGTGACTACTTTTCCTTAATTCTGACACTTGCATTGTGGCATAAAACGAGATGATTGTTTGGAGGTTAAAGGGAAAAGGTGGTTTTATTTGAAATGGCTGTTTTTCTTTTTGTTTGTTCCACAACTTGTATAACAAGCCTACCCCAAGAACAGTATGATTGCATTTACATTTTTTACTATTGTTTCTTAACCAAATGCTCAAGTTACAAGTGTCGTCGTCAAGTCATTTTAATTTTTTCCAAAGTTTGTTTTTTTTTTTTTTTTGTTTCTTCTATTTCAGTTTGCCCTTAACTCATGCCATGTTTGCATATCAACTTGTATTGTTCAATTGTAAAACTCTTCCACCATTTCTATGTTTACTAGTATGTGTTCGTTTTTTATATACTTTTTTTTTTGCCTTCATTCCTGTCCTCCAATGAAGAAGAAACATTTAACTATAGTGTCAACACATCTTGAGTGAATTGGCGGCAGAAATTTAAAGGAGTTATATCGCTAATTTGCGTCCAACTACACATTAGCGAAGCTTTTGTGAATTGTAGAAACAATATCAATTAATTTTAGCAACAAATTTTCGTTGAAATCCTTTAAGATTGTGACCAGCTATACTCGCTTTATAGGATTTCAGGTGAGTTTATAGCTAGGTTTTTTGCTTATTTACTCTCATTGAAATCTTAGACTTTTCCTTTGCAAGTAGGTTAGCTATAAGGGTTTCTTTTAACCATGGAGCCTTCATGGAGATAACAGGCGAATATCATCTTGACTTGATAACTAATTATATTGATTGCTTATGCTTGGTTTGAAAAGTATTAGTTAGCTGAGAGGTCTTAAATTAAACTATTTCCTATTCTCTATCTCGAAGGACCAATGTCAGCTATGCATTATATAAGCAGCAGATTCATCGTGAATAATCAGCAATGAAAAGAGGACTTAAGAAGATGAAAAAAGCGGTCTTAGAACCACGTGCAAGATAAACATGCAATATTAGAACCAAGAGATCTTATAGGGTAATCCAAGCCAAAGAAGGACTATAAGACTCACGGAAACAGACAAGGAAGCACTGGAAAACTTTCAATTCCATCGAGTCATTTCCACTAACAGTTTCAGAATCCAACATAATTATTTATTTAGTTAGTTAGTTAGTTAGTTAGTTAGTTGGTTAGTTAGTTAGTTAGTTAGTTAGTTAGTTAGTTAGTTAATTAGTTAGTTAGTTAGTTAGTTAATTAGTTAGTTAGTTAGTTAGTTAGTTAGTTAGTTAGTTAGTTAGTTTGTTTGTTTGTTTGTTTGTTTGTTTGTTTGTTAGTTAGTTAGTTAGTTAGTTAGTTAGTTAGTTAGTTGTTTGTTTGTTTGTTTGTTTGTTGTTTGTTTGTTTGTTTGTTTGTTGTTGTTTGTTGTGTTGTTTGTTTGTTGTTTGTTTGTTGTTTGTTTGTTGTTTGTTTGTTTGTTTGTTTGTTTGTTTGTTTGTTTGTTTGTTTGTTTGTTGTTTGTTGTTTGTTGTTTGTTTGTTTGTTTGTTGTGTTGTTGTTTGTTTGTTTGTTTGTTTGTTTGTTTGTTGTTTGTTTGTTTGTTTGTTTGTTTGTGTTTGTTTGTTTGTTGTTTGTTTGTTGTTTGTTTGTTGTTTGTTTGTTTGTTTGTTGTTTGTTTGTTTGTTTGTTTGTTTGTTTGTTTGTTGTTGTTTGTTTGTTTGTTTGTTTGTTTGTTTGTTTGTTTGTTTGTTTGTGTGTTTGTTTGTTTGTTTGTTTGTTGTTTGTTTGTTTGTTTGTTGTTTGTTTGTTTGTTGTTTGTTTGTTTGTTGTTTGTTTGTTTGTTTGTTTGTTTGTTTGTTGTTGTTTGTTTGTTTGTTTGTTTGTTGTTTGTTGTTTGTTTGTTGTTTGTTGTTTGTTTGTTTGTTGTTTGTTTGTTTGTTGTTGTTTGTTTGTTTGTTTGTTTGTTGTTTGTTTGTTGTTTGTTGTTTGTTGTTTGTTTGTTTGTTTGTTTGTTTGTTTGTTTGTTGTTGTTGTTTGTTTGTTTGTTTGTTTGTTTGTTTGTTTGTTTGTTGTTTGTTTGTTTGTTTGTTTTGTTTGTTTGTTTGTTTGTTGTTTGTTTGTTTGTTTGTTTGTTGTTTGTTTGTTTGTTTGTTTGTTTGTTTGTTTGTTTGTTTGTTTGTTGTTTGTTTGTTTGTTTGTTTGTTTGTTTGTGTTTGTTTGTTTGTTTGTTTGTTGTTTGTTTGTTTGTTAATAAATTAAGAATTCATTACTTTTAATTACAGCCTAAGTTATTTCTTTCTTGCAAGTTTTTCAAAATACAAGAAAACCAATAGAAGAAAAAAACTTGAAGTGGAAAAACTTTCTGTTTATGTCGCATGTTCATTTCTTTTCTTAATTTCTGATTGAACTTTTCCACCGATTCCACCCGCGATCTGTCTGTTTTTATTTCCCGTTCGTTTTTTTGTTTCCACTATTCACAAATTGTCATTTGATGGAATAGAGATGCCAAGGCATACAACTTTACAATTGTTTTTCGCAAATGTAATTGTCGAACGTGTTTGTGTGAATTTGTTCGTTTTTTTACACAATTTTTTTCTGCTGCTCTTTGAAAAGTCGTACTGTTGAGGAAGAAAATGTAATTTCTTTTCAGCAGATGTGTTTGTCTTTTATGCATTAGCCCCCCTCCATAACCTTTCATTGAACAGGTTGATGCTGCCTGTTTATCTAACTATTGTTAGTCTTTAGGCCTGATTGTATGTCTGTCTAAAAGTTGAGATTTAAATCGTTATGTTTGTCATCATGTTGTTGTACTTCATGTCAACCACATTATGCAATTGTCCTTCTTTAGTTTTAACAGTTAATTGATAAAATATTTTCTGCTTACTTTATTAGTATTTAACAATTAAGAAAATAGCCCATACTATGTTCCAAAGTCCAGACTAACGTTAGGTATATAGTTCAAACAATCATTCTATACTATAGGCTACCCTAAGTCAAAACTATAGTCCTGACTATAGAGAAGACTATAGTCACGACTAAAGACGAGTCTATAGTTTCAACTATAAAGAAGACTATAGACAAGACTATGGTCCCTACTATAGACAAGATTATATTCCCAACTATAGACAAGACTATAGTTCCGACTATAGAAAAAACTATAGAATAGACTATTTTCCAGACTATAGTCTAAACCAGGGGTCGGCAAACTACGGCTCGCGAGCCAAATGCGGCTCTTTGGATGTGGAGCTATGGCTCTTTAGTTTCATACGCAATTTTTTTATTTTATAAAAAAATATATATACATATATTAAAATATTTCTGAATAGATTAACGAGCAGTGTTTGTTAAAACTAACAAAACAATTCGCAAACGTTTCTACAATATACACAACATTTCAACTTTGTTTAATCCTTCTGTATGTGAGACAACTAACAAATGAATGTTTAGAGTCGTTTGTAAAACTTTAAACAACAAGTTATGATCCAAACTTTCTAAAACTATACAAAGCTATCTCTCCTATTGAATTTGTTCCATGTACAAGTTAGTATTGTAAGAAAATTTTTAATTCTTTAAATTTTTAGTTGAAAAGTTCCTTATAAACGATGGGGTATCATGAGCGCTCCTACGAAGTGTCATTAGATAAAATGTAAAACAAGATCATACATTCCGAAATTTTCGTGTTTTTCGAATTAAAAACTATTTTTTGGAAATTGAAAATATAGTAATTAAATAATTACTTAATAATGTAGAGAGTTTGGACACAGTTACCCAGAAAAAACTTACATTGAAAAGTAGTGAGTTAAAAAGCTAATAAAACCTCTTTTCACTACTTCTTCATTAGCATTTTAAGTCATTATTTTAACACGGTGATGTCATTGGAGGCAAGTACTTCTACGCACGCTTACTAATATGAAGTTAAAGAAGTACTTGCAATTTCTCTTACAAAACAGTTGTTGAGTAAGTTGTTTTGTTTTTTAATAATAAAAATAGCCAGCTAGAATACGAACCAGGGACTTCGATTTTTTAGTCAAATGTTATACACCCAGCACCACTGCATAGCTATTTTATTGCGCATCAAATAATGGTTTTCACAATCAAAATTAATTTTGTTTTATTTTTTGTAAAACACAATTCTTAAAACGCAACCGAGTTTTTGCTGAGTAAATACTAAAACTTGTTCTATTTAAAAACTTCAATATTTAAATATTGCGCGTTTTAGAAACGTTTTACAGTTCAATATTTAAATATTGCGCGTTTTAGAAACGTTTTACAGTGTATTATGGACCGAGATTTTGGATCCTACTTGTTTGTGTTGATTTTCATCACTATACTTGTATTTTACGTCGTTTTCGAAAGTGGACACTATATGGGTAGGGTCAATTCTGAATCCATCCTTATTAAATTTGGTACAGATATTTTTGTTCCTATAAACTTGTTTATGACGAATTTCACCACTATGCTGGTATTATTAAGCATGTTATGATCGTTAAAGTCATTTGAAGAGGTCAACAATGAACTGATTCTTAAAAAATTTTGGAAAGAGATTTTCGTTCCTATAATACTTGTTTGTGTCGAATTGCGTCGCTATACTAATATGTATTATTAAATCAGTTATGAACGTTAAAGTTATTTTCCGAAGTAGACATTTTAAAAGGGGATTGGTCAATTATGTTTATGTTATGTTTGTGTTGAATTTTGTCATAATACTGCTATTATTAAGACAGTTATGAAAGTTAAAATCAAATTTGAAAGATAGATTTTTGTTCTAATAAAAGTTGTATATTTTGAATTTCGCCGCTATATTGCTACTGTTAAGTCAATTATGATCGTTAGTCATTTTCTGAAAAGGACCTAATATTGGGGTTGGTAAAATATTTATCTCGATTGCCGCCAAATTAATATATTACTTTATACTGTATTAGCTGCGTCATCAATTTTCGTGATTTTTACATTTCCTGATATTTTTCCAAATGCCTTTTAAATGATAACACCGCTCTACTCTAATAAACTTCTATATTTTTATATAACGAGTGTTTAAAAAATGCATTCGAATGACCCATAAAAATTCAAAAAGTATTTGTAGTCAAAAATCTATAAGAAAGGTTCTTTGCAGAATGTCCTGTAGATAATTAAACCAAATTTATGTTTTTGAAGTGAATTCATAAAGTATTTGTAAAGTTTTAATAAACAACAATTTTGTGGCTCTTTTAAAAAATATGTTTTGTAAACTGTAAATTTTGGCTCTTCCGACTCAAAAGTTTGCCGACCCCTGGTCTAAACTATTGTCCATACTGTAGACTAGAATAATATCCAGACCATTGGCTAGACTATACTCCACACAATAGACTAGACTATAGTCCAGACTTTAGACTATACTATTATACAGACTATAGACTAAACTATTGTCCATTCTATGGACTAGACTAAACTCCAGACAATAGACTACACTATAGTCCGGACTATAGCCTAGACTATCGTCCACAATATAGTCTATAGTCTAGTCTAAGCTTTAGTCTGAATTATATTCCACACTATAAACTAGACTGCAGTGCAGGGATTAGACTGTAGTCCCGACTATGGTGATCACTTTTTAAAAGATTACCATATACGAAATATAAAAACATTCAAAATTTATGACTTCCCAACCCAACATTTAAATTAACTACTTTTCTTTCGCAAAATCGAAACTTTGCAAGTATAGTAAATTTTTATACATGTCTTAACCCCATCCATCTAACTACTCAAACATCTACTCTTCATTAATGAGCCATAAACATCAACTATAACCACTTAATATGCCGACTATTGCAATTGATCAATGACCGACCCGACCCATCTGCATAGAGTCAAATTTTATTGATGTCTACCATCAACTGCAGAGAAGAATATTTTCTTTAAAATATTTTTAATGATTTCATAAACATAAATCACTATAAATACAACACGTCGCTGTACACACGTTTATTTGACTGCAGATGCAAAAAAAAAGTCGAAAAAATAAAGACAGACTTCGATGGCAGAAAAATAAAATATCATGAGAAAACAAACATCAATAAATAAATATAATAAAAAGGAAACCCTTTTCTTTTTTTGTCTTGTTATTTTTTACATTTTATGCAACAACAGGATTTTTTTTCTACTACAAGCAAATTCATAATGATCATTATTAACACCAAAACTAAAACATGTCTCTCGTCCATCCACAGACGAAAGCTGAAACCAAAGCTGACGAAGACGAAGGAAAAGAGTTGAAGAGCAGAAGTGAAAGAAAAAGGCGAAATGCTATGGAGTAGAGTTGAGGTGAATTGATGTAAATTATCGATAACCATCAATAGTTTATGTCACCCAATGACTTTGATATACGACAAGATTTCTTACAAATCATAAATAATGTTAAATCCGATAATAAATTTGAAAATTTCCTAGCGACGGCAAATGATCCCGCCATTTCACATGCTGCAACAACTACAATAAAAGCAAATATAACAACAGCTACAACTATAGTAATAGCAACACCACCAATAATAACACTAACAAATATTGGGTGGGATAAAAATTGGATTTCTTTTGGAGTTTTTTAACTATTTATGTTAGTTGTTTGGTTATCGTGGTAGTTCACAGAATGCGAACAGACAAGTATAGTCGAAGGGACTTCGTTTTGACCCGACCACTCCACTCATCAGATGTAGTATTATAGTATTTGATACAACATGTAGCATAAGAAACCTCTAGTTGCCATTAAGTCCTGTTATTACCGGTATCAACATCGATATATCCCCCCATTTTCGGGTTATAAGGTGTAACATTGAAAGAAAACCACAATAAGTCGGCCCCCTTGTATGTTCCTAAGTTATCCCATCTATTTTCAGCCTTTAAAAGAAAGAATCAGAGGCTACTGCTCTTGATAAATCCTAAAGGAGTCGCCGAGTCGTTTTGCCGAGCTCATCAGGCTGTTCATTTTCATAATAGCTCTTTGACCCGGCCAAGGGTAATGGCAGACAGGGACCCAGGCTTGACAAATATTTCTAGCTTTGTCCGACTAATAGGGAAGTTGTAGTATAAAAGGTAAGTGAAAGAATTACAGCTAAGTTTCCACGAATATTGAGATCATATAGTATCCTACAGACTCACATTATCGCAAATATTACAGCCTGTATTACACTACATTTGTTGGGAAGACGATAAAGATATTTATCCCAGCTTCTTCATAGAAGACACCAGAACCAGTTCATTTTAGAATCATCTGTAAAGATTATGGTGGTATAGTTGCTCAGTAGGTTTCCCCTTCTAGAAAGAACTCTGACTTTTAATACTCTATCAAAGTGGGGTAATATAGTCAGATGGTTGATTCAAGATTGGAGGTAGTAGGCATGTCCATATGTTCTTGATCTCCAACTTTGGGCTGTTCTTACTCAGATACTGGACTTCAAGTTAATATTCTAAATAATGGAAACAATATATTGTCTAACGATACTAAAAATATGACAACTGAACGTTCTATAAAATCATGGTGAAAAAGTGAGCATCTCTGAAATGAATCGACAGGGTAAGATCCTGTTAAAAATTTGATATTCAATCGCCCTGTCACCTATACGGTGAATGCTATTGTTTCTGTTTATGAAATTACTTCTGCCGACCTACAAAATAAGATGGATTTGATTTGTTCGTGACTATTTCATATACTTATCTTGTCAGTACATGTTAATGTCAAGCTGTATCTCAAATGAGTCATTCTTCAACAAGTGTCTTAAATCTTCAGATACAAATAAGATCGGCTGAACCGGCGATAAAGTTGTGACTTAACGGTGTTCATAATATTCTTCAAGTTAAAATATCAGCGACTAAAAGGTTCTGTCCAATATTCTTAAGAACTCTCGAATTTTCAGATCTGTATATTGCTACATTTAATCTAGTCAAGTCTGATGCCCCCAATCTATCATAAGATGGTGATACATTTGACTATAACACTCATATTGAAAGAGAAGCAGAAATAAGCTTTCATGTATCACAATCATTTCAGTATTACTTTGCTTAAATGAGCGAAAAGATTCTGACGCTGAATAGTTCCCATCACTTCCCTTTACTTTGACTGTGTACTACAGCTGGGCTCAGAATAACAGATGTAGATGATCTCATGGGTTTAGTTATCGGTTACAAAGATGAATGAACTCGATACTTATGTATGTCATTTCTTTAGCGATTGAATGGAGTTAACAGATCAGGAAACTGACAAATGTTTTTCCGTGGTTTTTGTTCCTTAACTTGAGTTTGACTAAAATCATATTATTTATATATTTTTGATTTTCTTTCATCTTCTCTAATCTTTTCTCAATTTCAAATCATATTCCTTAATATAACTGGGCTTTATTATGAGATCAACCGATTTTAATAATATTAGAAATGATGTTTAGATATGTTTAAATATATCGTAAATTTACAGAGTTATTCTTCACTTTTACAGTTGAACCAGAAATTACTTTACCTCCCTAACCAATAAAATACAAGATGTGCAAAATAACACACAAGGTGTACATTGCACTGACGATGATGGAGATGCTACAAGTACAATGCTGAATTCTGTTGATGATGATGACGATGACGACGATACTCTAGTCGTTGTTGTTGCTGTTGTTTTAGTACTTATTTCTACTATATGTAGTTAGTATAATAAAAAGTAGTTGTATGTTAGAAATACTATTTGCTGTTGTTGTTTTTGTTGTCAAGCCCACCTAATGCACCGAGATACTAAAAACTCAAGTGGGTTGGTTGTCTCGATTTCTTTTTTTTTTCGTTTTATTTAACTCTTTCATGCAATTTATTCATAAATGTTCACTTTACACTCAATATGGTCCTCCTTAGTCACATAGATCTGAAAACAACAACCGACATACATACATATCCAAATGTTTGTGTACACAGGTGACAAGACAATGTTGAAGAAGAAGATCGAAGCTAAAAGAAAACAGGAGGAATATAGAGGCCATCTGAAAGGCCTTGTTTAGCGGGTTAGCATACTTCCTGAAATAAAGGAAACTATAATAGGAATTAAATCATTTTGAAATGATTGCGGAGACTATAAAGAAAAGCTGAAATGGTGTGTATTCTTTATAGTTCTTTTACAAGGCCTGTTAAGTAAAGACCTTACTCATTTACAACTCCATGATATCTATAGATGTTCATGTGAATAGGTGTGAATATGTGTCTGTATATGATGTTTTTAAATGGTTGGTCGTATTGCAATAACGTAAAAGATGAATTCATCATTGATAGATGATGGATGTAAGACTGCATGCAGCAGGTAACATAAGTCATTGGACTGACACAAACAGCATTGGCTGAAGCTGGTAATAGAACTAAAAACAAAGCTATTCAAACATATAGACACATACACACTCATACGTCGTTATATATGAATGAAAATAATGACCAAAAAAAACAAAATCATAGTGTAAAGCTGAGCAGTACCATATAGTAGATAGTATGGGGGCCAATATTTAGTTTTCAATAGTATTTGGTTCTTAATTTTTTTCATAGATCAGATATTGAGGAAAGACCTGTCATGATATAATGGTTTCTATTGAATTCAGAAGAGTAAATTGTTAAAAAATTGAATAGAATGTGATCTACAAAATAACCCGGGAAGAGATTTGTTCCATATCGTTTGTTCCATGACCACCAATAAATGATATGAATAGGAAAATATGATCTACATTAAGGCCATCCTCTAGCGATGTTTAGCAAAAACCAGCTTTTCTATGTTAGACGTGAACGCTAAAATAGACTTTGGGATATCAGCTTCATTCGTGAGAGTATTCTTCAATTTCGTTCTAAAGTAAGATGTAAGAGAGTGAAATATTATGAAGATCACGCATATTATAATTTGTCTCCATATTGCTATTTAGAAGTTACCTACTAAATCTAAATCTTCTGCTACACACATGGCTTTTTCAACACTCCAGTTCTCCGTGTGGAGTTGTCAGTTCTCCGTGTGGAGTTGTCAGTTCTCCCATCGGACGCGTCTCAGGTGGCGGAACTAATGGTCCCAACACCGCTGGTAGCTCGAGCTAAGACCTAACACGATAAATTTGTTATAAATGTTCTATAGGGTCTGTCATAATTAGATTGATACTGTTGCCCGAGAGCCCATTCTCATACCTACGTTGATACGTTTTTGAAAAACGGTCACGTAGAGATTGGAATGGTAAAGGAATAAGTAACATGACAATGATACATTTCGTGGCAAATGGTCACTTGTTGTGTTAGTATTCTCTCTCTTGTCTCATACTCTCCCACGTCTTCCAAATCCTATCTTATTTTTCTCTCTCCCCCTCTTCCTTATTTCCCACTTGTAAGATTAAGGTGGTTGGTAGCAGTGCCGATAATCTGAATGGCTAGTCAGTGGTTAAAGAAGACTAGTCGCTGACAGCTCCCCTCCGATGCCAGGGTACGGATCGGTTGTAACTCTTAGCATAGCCCACGTACGCCGTCACTTCGTGGGTCGTCCATCCCCATACGTGCTCACTCGTGGGAACCAAATGCTTAATACCTCAAACAAAAACAACCCGCGGAAAACCAACTGGGGAAACCCAAGCTGGTGGACTGCAAACAACCGGCTATCCAACCTTCTGGTGATAGCCCGGTTGAACGCAGCGAGGATGTCTTGCCCGTCGTGGCTAGCACCTCAACTGCTGCTTTAGCCTTCGCTGGTACGCCAGCAATCGCCCCTACTCCGGTCACTGCAGACCAAGCAGTGACCCCTGCGACTCCCGGACAGGGCGGACCGTCGAACTCAATGTCGGGTCCAACCACTGCTCCCTCTTCCGCCCTCACGGCTCGAAAAACCCCCTTGTCGCAAAGATCCCTCAAGGAAGGCTATCGTACAAAGGCGTGCCGCCTTGCGATTGATTGATCGTCTTGGAACATTACTCCGATTTCCAATTCCGAGATCTTTCTTTAGTCCTCTTTCCTCCCATCTTAGTGAATGCATTCTTCCAAATTTTAGTTTTTATACTCTTTTCTTCTTTAGACCCTTTTTCTCTACAATTTTAGGCTTTCTACCACAATCCCTTTATAGTGGATCCATTTGGAGCGAATTTAATCTTCTGTACAAACTTAAGTTTTTAGCTTCAACCGTTAAGGCTGCACGATCAGAATTTTTCGCTGTGACCTTGTCCTTAAATGTGATTGAGAAAGATCTATCTATTTTGGACAACTCTGGTAATTTCATAAGAAATACTCATAATAATGACGTTTACCAATAGTTGAGTAGTAAGTTTCCTTGTACAACTACAATATTTTCGAATCACACGGCGTATGAGTTATAACTGAAAAACAACTAAATGAAAGTACATACATTCATACATATGTATGTAGGTATAAAGAAATATTGAATATTTGATATAAAAATTTATATATGACAATATATATAAAAAATAATAGCACACAGGTGTTTTCTACATGCTGAATAACTAACTGGCTGGCTGCTGCTTAGTTGGGTGATGAAAGTGTTTTTTTCATTTCTTTTAGTTTTTCTAACATTTTCAAACGGTATGTGTGGAAGTAGAAAAATCAATCATTTAGCCAAACTAAAAATGTTTGTACATGGAAAACGAGCCAAAGATATCAAATCTCAAATTGCAGTGAAAGGCGAAATATTCAATTTTCATCATATTTTTTTTCTTTTCTATTTTTCTATAACAACATTTATGTTGAAAACATCATTTATTATCATTTTGCTTGGCCTGTGTTTAATTTATAGTTTTATTTTTCATTTTCTTCTAACAAATTGTTAAAGCTGTGGAGTTTTTTTTTTTTTTTTGCTGCATATAATAAAACTTCAAATTTAAGATAATCTTTTGTCACGATCAGTTTTTTATTATTTTATTTTGTTTGTTTATTTGTTTGTTAGTTTTTGCAGTTGTTTTGCAGAAACAACATTTTCAAATACAAATCATTAAAAAAAAATGGTCCCAAGTGTATTTCATTACACATTTCGTATGGCAAATCTAAAACAGCAAACTGCAAAAATATATTGCCAGGAATTTGTAGTCATTATGCAAAAATTTAAACTGTGCGAGGGAGATGATGAAAAAGAAAAAAAAAAATTAAGAAAATATATATTTTCAAATGCAAATACTATTGCACTATGGGTGGGGAACAGTGTATTAAGATCTGACCGTTATTTGAGAATTTTGAGAATGTTCTCATAAAAAACATAGGACGACAAAATTTAAAAAAGTCAAAACCCTGAGACCAACTTAGACTTTGCTCAAGTATTATTATAGATATTGCTTATAATGAACTAAAATGTAGGATTCACACCCATCTAATGATGTTCCATTTGACTCCAAATCACTCTTTGATTCGACTTAACGATATCTGTCTAAACCGTCCACAATTCAAAAAAGTATTTTCGTAGGAAAAATAGTTATATATTTAGTTAGTTTAGTTAGTTAGTTAGTTAGTTAGTTAGTTAGTTAGTTAGTTAGTTAGTTAGTTAGTTTGTTTGTTAGTTAGTTAGTTAGTTAGTTAGTTAGCTAGTTAGTTAGTTAGTTAGTTAGTTAGTTAGTTAGTTAGTTAGTTAGTTAGTTAGTTAGTTAGTTAGTTCGTTAGTTAGTTAGTTAGTTAGTTAGTTGTTAGTTAGGTTAGTTAGTTAGTTAGTTAGTTAGTTAGTTCGTTCAGTTCGTTCGTTCGTTCGTAGTTCTTTTCGTTCGTTCGTTCGTTCGTTAGTTGTTCGTTCGTTCGTTCGTTCGTTCGTTAGTTCGTTCGTTCGTTAGTTTCGTTCGTTAGTTTGTTAGTTCGTTGTTAGTTCGTTGTTTAGTTTTTGTTCGTTCTTCGTTCGTTTTCGTTCGTCGTTTCGTTCGTTAGTTCGTTCGTTCGTTCGTTCGTTCGTTCGTTCGTTAGTTCGTTCGTTCGTTCGTTAGTTCGTTCGTTCGTTCGTTTCGTTCGTTCGTTCGTTCGTTCGTTCTTTCGTTCGTTCGTCGTTCGTTCGTTCGTTCGTTCGTTCGTTCGTTCGTTCGTTCGTTCGTTCGTTCGTTCGTTGTTCGTTCGTTCGTTCGTTCGTTCGTTCGTTTCTTCGTTCGTTCGTTCGTTCGTTCGTTTCGTTCGTTCGTTCGTTCGTTCGTTCGTTCGTTCGTTCTTCGTTCGTTTCGTTCGTTCGTTCGTTCGTTGTTCGTTCGTTCGTTTCTTCGTTCGTTTGTTCGTTTCGTTTCGTTCGTTCGTTTTCGTTCGTTCGTTTCGTGTTCGTTCGTTCGTTTTTCGTTTGTAGTTAGTTCGTTAGTTAGTTCTCGTTCGTTTCGTTAGTTAGTTCGTTTGTTCGTTCGTTTAGTTCGTTCGTTAGTTGTTAGTTAGTTAGTTCGTTCGTTAGTTCGTTCGTTCGTTCGTTCGTTCTTCGTTCGTTGTTCGTTTCGTTCGTTAGTTCGTTTTTCTTAGTTCGTTCGTTCGTTCGTTCGTTCGTTCGTTCGTTCGTTTTTCGTTCGTTCGTTCGTTCGTTCGTTCGTTCGTTCGTTCGTTCGTTCGTTCGTTCTTCGTTCGTTCGTTCGTTCGTTGTTCGTTCGTTCGTTCGTTTCGTTTCGTTCGTTCGTTTCGTTTCGTTCGTTCGTTTTCGTTCGTTCGTTCGTTGTTCGTTCGTTCGTTCGTTCGTTCGTTCGTTTTTCGTTCGTTCGTTGTTCGTTCTTCGTTTGTTCGTTCGTTCGTTCGTTCGTTCGTTCGTTCGTTCGTTCTTTCGTTCGTTCGTTCGTTCGTTTTTTCGTTCGTTCGTTCGTTCGTTCTTCGTTTTTCGTTTGTTCGTTCGTTCGTTCGTTCGTTCGTTCGTTCGTTCGTTCGTTCGTGTTCGTTCGTTTCGTTTCGTTTTCGTTCGTTCGTTCGTTCGTTCGTTCGTTCGTTCGTTCGTTCGTTCGTTCGTTCTTTCGTTCGTTCGTTCGTTCGTTTTTCGTTCGTTCGTTCGTTTTCGTTCGTCGTTCGTTCGTTCGTTCGTTCGTTCGTTCGTTCGTTCGTTCGTTCGTTTCGTTCGTTCGTTCGTTCGTTCGTTCGTTCGTTCGTTCGTTCGTTCGTTTCGTTCGTTTTGTTCGTTCGTTTTCGTTCGTTCGTTCGTTCGTTCGTTCGTTCGTTCGTTCGTTTCGTTCGTTCGTTCGTTCGTTCTTTCGTTCGTTCGTTCGTTCTTCGTTCGTTCGTTCGTTCGTTCGTTCGTTCGTTCGTTCGTTCGTTCGTTTCGTTCGTTCGTTCGTTGTTCGTTCGTTCGTTCGTTCGTTAGTCGTTACGTTAGTTCGTTAGGTTCGTTTTCGTTATTCGTTGTTCGTTCGTTGTTCGTTGTTAGTGTTGTTTAGTTCGTTCGTTCGTTCGTTGTTAGTTGTTCGTTCGTTCGTTAGTTTGTTGTTTTCGTTCGTGAGTCGTTAGTTATTCGTTCGTTCTAGTTCGTTCGTTATTCCTCACTTCACCCTGTTATCTTTTATTGCACTCTTCCTTTCTGCTCCCTCCCTCTTGCAACTCCTAAAACAATCATTGGCTGTAATCCTTAAATTTGTGGTTCACTACCCCATAGTGCAACTCCTCAAACAATCAATTGCTGTTGTGTGTGGTGGGTTTATCTTGACGAAGTTTGAGTAAATAAAACAAACACAAGAAGAGCCAAATAAAAAAAAACAACTGCCACCAACCTTTCTGTTAAACACACATTTAACAATGGCCACATCCATCCAACTACCTTAAAGGTAGAGCCAAACAACAACGCCATCACAACTACCACTGTTACTACTCTAATCACCAGCACCTCCACAATGGTCTGCCACCATCAACTTCAACAACCGTATCCAAAATCTGTCAGTCAATTTATTTTTATATCATGACTTTAGGCTTTAAAAGTCAGTAAATTCAATTTACGTAAAGAAAACGATCAATGTTTGTTTATTTCTTTTCTCGTTTTTTGCCATTTCGTTACGTTTCTGTTATTTATTTTATTTCTTAAGCTGATTTTCATTTGCCAGCGCCTGTGTTGACTCTATGGCTGTGGAAGTTTATGGTTGATGATGACGACGATCACAGATTGACTTTTGCCCTCCATAAATTGTATGGAGTTGTAGAGTTTCAAGATTTTTTTTCTATATTCTCTTGATATTATTTGAGTTGTTTTGTATGATTTGCCTCCTCAAGAAATTGGCATGATCACTTCAATGGAAGATTTATATCTTAGAATTTGTGTTGTAATGTATTTAAAACAAAGTATTTTTGTTAGATTTGAATAGTTATTTTTTAAGTTAGTATAAATGGAATTTTAAAGAAATCTTATATTAACTAGTTAGTGTTCAGGTATTGCAATTTATACAGAGTATTTTATCATTTTTATGATTTTTCTTAGAGAAGCTAATATGTAAGTCTCGTAAGTGGGCCACATCATGTTTCAACATCATCAAAGTACTTCTTTGGGATGGTAGGTATGAGGAGATTGAAGGTTTTAGAACATTATGAGGCGTCTCCAATATATAAAAATAAATAAATGAGTTCCATCAAAAGTGAGGATAGCAACACGAAATTCTAACGCTCAGTACCATGAGAACCAAACTGGTCCGATATGCAAATGATCGGAATTTTCGGAAGCAAATAAAATTTAAACCACACACATCCATAATAAGGACTCTTCTATGGTTCCATGGTTCATTTGTTTAATGAAAAGCTTTGAGGACCAAAACAAGTTTGTCCATTCTGTACAGGATACAAAGACTACCTTGTCTTGTTATCAATGCCTCTACGAGTTCATTATCCCAAAAGATAAGGAATTTACGTCCTCAGAAGATCCAAGTTAACCTATAAATAAGTATGGATACATTCTTCTCTGTTTAAAATCCTCTTCTTACATTCCCATAAAACCATTTTTTACTTAAAAGAAAACTTCACTAAAAAGATTCTTAGATTTCATACGTAACATGTCCAAAATATAGAAGGAGTGACAACTGACATTTAAACATGATATAAGCAGGACAACTAATTGACAGATATCCCCAAACAACAATGTAAATTACTCTAAGACACTCAGTTACAATCAAACTCAGCATGAATCCAAACTTACATATCTACTTACATACATATCACATGTATGTATAGGACTTCCTCAACCATGTACTGCATATGTATGTATATATGAACTATCACTTTCAAACAACCTACAACTAAAACGTGCTTGTTGGCTTGATCGTTTGATTGCTCTGTTTGAGCCATGCAATTTTTTTTTCCTAACTGCCGGCAGTTGGAATGAATGAGAAAAAAATACAAACATTATTATCGTCACATGTCGCTCACTAATTGATTTTTCTTGTCGCCTGTTTGTGTAGTAGAATTTTCTCGCGATTTAAGCTTGATCTTAAAAACACAAACAAACACTTGCTTGCTCTGTGAATATGGTTGCCAAGAGTATATGGGCTCCATGTGTAGCTAGCGACAGCGACTGCTGCAGCGACTATCACAAAGACTTCAAGCAGCAGCAACAACAGCTAGCAAGTAACCATCAACAAGTACACAGATAGAAACAAGTATCTTAACATGATATTAAGGAGGGTTCCGTCAGAAATTTAAAAGATTAATATCGGCGAGTGGAATCTAGTTTCTAACAATTGTACTATAGAACTGCAAAGAAATGGTAGACCACCGTGCATCCTTAATTGGTTAACCACATTAATGACTCCTAAGGACAAAATCCGACTACTGTACAAACAATCTCGTAATACTTTTAAAAGATGAATGCCCATATTATTTATCTTAGAGGAACAACCAAGATATCTGATTGTTAACTAGGCGAAAAAAAAATTTGTCGCAAGAAAAACATTGTCTTTCTGAGTACATTCGAGCCTGTCAACGAAGTTCTTGTAACTGACAAAAATTAAATTAAATACATCAAATAGAGAACAGGACCAACAAGACACAACGGTACCATCTTTAGACATTCCTGAAACAGAAAAGATCTACCTTGTTCTATTTGGTTCTAGTTCAGTTCTAGTTCAGTACTAGTTCAGTTCTAGTTCAGTTCTAGTTCAGTTCTAGTTCAGTTCTAGTTTAGTTCTAGTTCAGTTCTAGTTCAGTTCTAGTTCAGTTCTAGTTCAGTTCTAGTTCTGTTCTAGTTTGTTCTAGTTCAGTTCTAGTTCAGTTCTAGTTCAGTTCTAGTTCAGTTCTAGTTCAGTTCTAGTTCAGTTCTAGTTCAGTTCTAGTTCTAGTTCAGTTCTAGTTCAGTTCTAGTTCAGTTCTAGTTCAGTTCTAGTTCAGTTCTAGTTCAGTTCTAGTTCAGTTCTAGTTCAGTTCTAGTTCAGTTCTAGTTCAGTTCTAGTTCAGTTCTAGTTCAGTTCTAGTTCAGTTCTAGTTCAGTTCTAGTTCAGTTCTAGTTCAGTTCTAGTTCAGTTCTAGTTCAGTTCTAGTTCAGTTCTAGTTCAGTTCTAGTTCAGTTCTAGTTCAGTTCTAGTTCAGTTCTAGTTCAGTTCTAGTTCAGTTCTAGTTCAGTTCTAGTTCAGTTCTAGTTCAGTTCTAGTTCAGTTCTAGTTCAGTTCTAGTTCAGTTCTAGTTCAGTTCTAGTTCAGTTCTAGTTCAGTTCTAGTTCAGTTCTAGTTCTAGTTCTAGTTCAGTTCAGTTCAGTTCTAGTCTAGTTCAGTTCTAGTTCAGTTCTAGTTCTAGTTCATTTCTAGTTCAGTTCTAGTTCAGTTCTAGTTCAGTTCTAGTTCAGTTCTAGTTCAGTTCTAGTTCAGTTCTAGTTCAGTTCTAGTTCAGTTCTAGTTCAGTTCTAGTTCAGTTCTAGTTCAGTTCTAGTTCAGTTCTAGTTCGGTTCTAGTTCTAGTTCAGTTCTAGTTCAGTTCAGTTCTAGTTCAGTTCTAGTTCAGTTCTAGTTTAGTTCTAGTTCAGTTCTAGTTCAGTTCTAGTTCAGTTCTAGTTCAGTTCTAGTTCAGTTCTAGTTAAGTTCTGCTTAATGAGATCTGAATAAGTCAGATGATAAGTATTGAAGAGCGAATTCAGAGGAATGAAGAGCTGGCGGAAAGTACTGAGAAACGTTGAAACACTTAATCTATCTTGACAACGATGTTGTGCCTGATATTGCCTCACCCAGTCCCATTAATTAGAAATCTCTAAGAAACTGCGCCTTGGAGTCTGAAATCATAAGCATCCGGAGATAAGTTATTTTCCTAGGGTACATAAAGTCATTAGACAAAATTTTCTAAGTAAAGCAGAGCACTGTAGACCCAATAGCGGCCAAGGTGTATTTCGTTGGTGCTGTGGCATACAGTATACAATCACATTCCTTTCAACAAAAGCTCACCAAAGTCATTGAATAAACCAAACATTTTTATATTTGTGTATTCCCTACTTTTAATCTATACATGTACTTAATAAATTTGTTTAATTACTATTGATTTAATACATTTCAACCTCTGAATTTCTCACATTAACTCTATGCAAAATAGTGCATACCATGAAGAATTCATAGCGCTCCATTACATTTGCCTTACAAACAGTCAAATGTTTAGGTGTTGCTTACAATTGTTGGCTTACAATTGGCATGGCAACTTTGATGTGAATGATTATAAATGTGTTTAAAGGTATGGAGCAAAAAAAAAAAAAAACAACAAATTAAAAGAAAACCGTACCAAATACAAATCACACAAAAACCGAAAGTAAGCCAACAACCACCAGTAATTTCAACTAATTTGCCATAAACAGGCAATGGCTAAGGATTTAGACAGGCTAATACTTATGTTTCTAAAGTAAGTGGTGAATCAACAAAGTACGAGTATAGTATATCGAGTCAACCAGCAGAAGTGGAAATTTTGCTCGGACATGACATTTGCTTGACAGGCAACATCAGTGTTGCACCAGTACTGCCAAGTATGTGTCAAGTGCTGTGTGTGCATTTATAAATTTAGGCTAAAACATTGGCATAACACCACTCAAAAACTTAACGAATACAGAGCATAAACAGCAAACTTAAAACAAACATTCATTGCAGACGATCGCTATCTTAGACTCTGTTGTATATGAGTGGTTGTGGGATAATGTTGTTGCTGTTCGTTTGTGTTGTTCTTTATTTTTTTCTGTTGGTTCGATTATTTTTCTTTGCAACAACTTCAATTTGCCGTTTGTTGTTTGATATTGACAGTTTGTCACTTCGTTGTTTTTTTTTTTTTTTTTTGTATTTCTTTACCTCATATGTTGTACACTCCTTTTTTTCTTCATTAATTTTTTTATAAAAAGGTTGCCACCTTTTATGGTTAAATTATCTAGAGTTTATAGCAATTTGTGGAAGAATATGTCTCGTTTTTAATAAAATGAGATCCGATTATTCGTCATAAAACAAAGCGATCGCAGTAGAATTATTTCTAACTAGTCGTTCATGGATCCAAGAGATTGATGCTCGACTAAGCGCCAGAGTGGTATAGTTATAGCTTATCGAACCTAGATTAAGCGTAAGTCCAGTAGATTAGTAATAATCTAACAGCATATAATTTGAAAGGACGCATTGACCAGATGAAAGTTATATTGAAGTGATGAAATTTATTTTTGGAACATTACCGTCTCACAGGCCTTTGCTCCAGTCTTCGGAATAAAAGGAAGACTTTTTCACTACAGAAATTGTAAATATCTAGAAATGAGCAGGTTTGTCGGAAGACTATTGGGATTACCGTAGTCCCTATTCCCCAACCCTTACATGAAGATAATCTGAATCCCTTTTTTTGCATGGTCCAAAAGTTTCCAGATAGCCTTACATTGCTAGACAACATCCTCAGGATTGGAGATGTTCTCAAATGTCCCAGACCCTCTTCTTCCGGAAACTTTCAGTTCTTCATAGTTAAATGAAACTAAAAAGATCTTCGCTTTGCCAACACTTTCTCTTGGAGACTTCTACATTGAAAGATCTAGAATAAAATCCTCCTTTAGGCTACTTAATTACTGTAGTGTTTTACAGACAGAAATAACTGCTATCAAACAAACGGCAAACTGGTTGAGGTATTATCAAATATCGGAAGATTTATGTACATATATACGATAATTCAACGATCAGAAATCTAGCAAGTATCTAAGTTAACTGGGTAACTCTGAATGATAAAAATGGGACACTCCAGGTTAACGCTAATATGAGTCTCTCGACATATCAACTGCCGGGGGGATCAAGAAATTGATGCCTTTCCTGGTATTTTTCTAGCAAACTGTAGGATACTGGTTCAAGCTGAAATATGAGATATGGCACAAATCTGATGGTTTAGCGAAACCACTTGTCTCACATCTAGGTCTAACTTTTATATGATCCTCCAGGTAAAGCTTGTTGTTAGGTTTTCGTAGGGAGCAGATAAGAACGCTGTTATCTATAATAAAGAGACACTGTACTATGGGCAATCATCTGTGAAGTATGGGTCCCGAGTACAACGACTACTGCAGAAGTTGTCATAATGAGGATTAAGAGGAGACAGAGAGGAGAGAACAGTGAACATAGTTTTGTTCTTACATGGTTGAAGGAGCTATCTGGAATGAATCTTTTGAATTTCCTATATTACGAAAATCTAGGCAACCCGTTTAACTCTGGAGTTACAACGGGACCGAAGTTTGATGGAACTAAGTAAGTCACTCAAACTTTAAACATAAATCTTATGGACTCTAAACCTCCTCGCTCTAGCAGGCAGCTAGACAATTTGATATGTCTTTTTCCGAAAGAACTTTAAGGTCCGTAATATTAGCTGGATTCAGTAATGAAAAACGATCCATTCTTTGTCTAAACCTCCTCGCTGAAACAGGCAGCTAGATGAGTTTCAATATGTTCTTTTCCGAATCAACCTTAAGGTCCGCAATATTAATTGGATTCAGGAATGAAAACTTATCCATTCTTTGTTTTAGAATTGAAAACTAATTCTGGCTTAAGGGAGCAAACGCAAGTTCCATGATTTTTCTCAATCCTACTTTTTAGATAACTATCGACTTGTGATAAGGAAATATTTCAAACATAAGTTTTAGAAGATAAAGAACGATTTGAATTACATATTTTTAGATCAGCTGTTTGACAGCGGCTGAGAGCAGTATATTTGGCTGTATGACATTTTGGAGGGTTGTCCATTGAGGTCATTGTGCCATCAGATCTGCCGTTACTCCCTGGAATTTTCACCATCCATAAATAACAGCGACATTGCTGCATCGAATTTAGTTTACTTACTTATTGAGTACTGATACCACTCTCAATGTAGAGCTTAAGTCGACACTCTAAGTAGGCTTTCTTTGACAAGGAGGTAACGCAACGCACACTCTTCATCTGTTAGGATATAACTCAATATAGTTAACGCCCCATATTCCAAAATACTAAGGTCTATTCCATTAGTACATAGCTTCCTTTCTATAGCTTTCCCTTTCCCACAAGAACGTTATCTAAGATGGTGGAGTTTGAACTTCTTTAACCTTACAGAATTACATTAGATTTCGAATTTTCTGTAGAATTTGGCAACCCTAAACACATGTCATTATTTCGTAACTAACGGCGGAATATTGTACAACATCAATTCAATTCCAGTCATACATACAGACAGACAGACATATAAGTATTCACAAGTAAGTATTAGTATGTAACTGTGCATTGTTGCAATTTGTTGTTTTCAATCTGATAAGTTGTGTTTAATTAGTTGCTCTTGTAACGTTTGACATTTTTCTCATTTACTGATTGAATGAATGAATGAGTGAGTGAGTAAAGTGCCGTTTACAACTGTATTGTTTGTAAATAAATTAAGGGGGAGTGGGAAGTGGAAAGCAAAGGTGATTGAGAAAGAAAACTTTGAATGTTGATAAAGATTTTTTGACAATTTTGACCAGCTTATTTTGTTACACTGTGCGGTCTAAATGGTTGTACCTAATACATATGTATATGTTTTTTTTTTATATATATTCCTTAATTTCTAAATGGCATTTGTTAAAATTCAACATAATTCATGGCATGACATTTACAGCTTTCAAAACATTTGAATTGAACAACTCAATGTGTTTACTTTTCTTCTACCGTTGTTTTGGCATCTTATGTATACAACAATATAATATGTGATAAATTTTCACAGTGCATCTGCAGTTTTTTTTCCTTTTAGCTTAAAAATGTATTTATATATTTATATGTTTAGGTTTTTATACCCTCCACCACCATCAGTGGTGATAGAGGGTATATATAACTTTGTCATTCCGTGTGTAACACCAAGAAATATTCATCTGAGACCCAACAAAGTATACATATTCTGGGTGCTTATGAAATTCTGAGTCGATTTAGCTATGTCCGTCTGTCCGTCCGTCCGTCCGTCCGTCTGACTGTCTGTCTGTCTGTGTAAAACACGCTCACGTTAAAACGAAGCAATATAATTTAACCAAATTCACCCAAAACATTCATTATTATCCGGTACAGTTTGGTATTGAAAATAAGCAAAATCGGTTCACATTGGGAAAAGTTATGAATCAAAATTTTAAACAACCTCGAAAAAAATAAGCATTTTTTACACATTCTGATCTAATTTTCTCGAAAACTATGCAAGATAATTTCATGAAAGTCATCATACATTCGTTTCTACACAAGATATTTATTTCTGCTGAAAATTGCCAGCATCGGTCCATAATTTCATATACCTCCCATACAAAAGTGCATATTCCCGGAAAATGAGTTTTTTGTTAATAAATTCTTTACAAATTAAAATTTTATGTTAATAGAATTCATTGAGAGAAAAAATTTTCTGGATCGGTCCATAATTGGACATAGCTCCCATACAAGGTCCCCTACCGAAAATCACTTAAACGCGCATAACTCATTACTAAATTAAGATATCCATATAAAATTTGGAATAAGTATTACCCATATGCACAGAAATATTACTGTGAAATTTTTTTCCGATCGGTCCATAATTGGTCATAGCTCCCAAACAAGGTCCCCTCCCGAAAATCACTTAAACGCACATAGCTCATTACTAAATCAAGATATCCATATAAAATTTGGTACAAGTATTGCTCATATGCACAGAAATATTACTGTGAATTTTTTTTCCGATCGGTCCATAATTGGTCATAGCTCCCATACAAGGTCCCTTCCCGAAAATCACTTAAACACACATAACTCATTACTAAATTAAAATATCCATATAAAATTTGGTACATGTTTTGCTCTCACATATATAAATATTGCTATGAAATTTTTATACATATACATATACAGAAATATTGCTATGAAATTTTTTTCCGATCGGTCCATAATTGGTCATAGCTCCCATACGAGGTCCCCTCCCGAAAATCACTTAAACGCACATAACTCATTACTAAATTAAAATATCCATATAAAGTTTGGTACAAGTATTGCTCATATGCACAGAAATATTACTGTGAATTTTTTTCCGATCGGTCCATAATTGGTCATAGCTCCCATACAAGGTCCCTTCCCGAAAATCACTTAAACACACATAACTCATTACTAAATTAAAATATCCATATAAAATTTGGTACATGTTTTGCTCTCACATATATAAATATTGCTATGAAATTTTTTTCCGATCGGTCCATAATTGGTCATAGCTCCGTACAAGGTCCAATTCCGAAAATCACTTAAACACATATAACTCATTACTAAATTAAGATATCCATATAAAATTTGGTACAAGTATTGTTCACATATACAGAAATATTATTATGGAAGTTTTTTTCGGATCGGTCCATAATTGGTCATAGCTCCCGTACAAGGTCCCCTCCC
This sequence comes from Lucilia sericata, assembly GCF_015586225.1. Classification (NCBI taxonomy): domain Eukaryota; kingdom Metazoa; phylum Arthropoda; class Insecta; order Diptera; family Calliphoridae; genus Lucilia; species Lucilia sericata. The sequence continues at coordinate 82,546 of NW_023995176.1, read as the reverse complement.
GAAAATCACTTAAACGCACATAACTCATTACAAAATATTGATATATAAACATTTAGCACAAATATTGCTCTTATATACATAAATTACACTATAAAATTGTTTTGCAATCGGTCCATATTTGGTCATAGCTCTCATACTAGGTCCCCTCCAGAAAATCACTTAAATGCACAATATTCATTACCAAATAATGATATAGATACAGAATTTTGAAATTTTGTCTTTATATACATAATTGGTCATAGCTCACATACAAGGTCCTTTTACGAAAATCTCTTAAACTCACATTACTCATTACCAAATAAAGCTATTGATACAAAATTTGGCACAAATATTAGTTTTGTATACAAAAATTATATTTCAAGATTTTTTCACGATCGGTTCATAACATGGGTGCGGTCGGTCCTATACATGTTTCCCTTCAGAAAATCACATAAAAACTCATAACTTATTACAAAATTAAATAAATCTTGGGATTTTGTCTATTTAAGACATGAGAAAACTTATATCTACAAATATTTGATCAATTAGAAAAGTATTAATATAAAAGTAGCTGGTGGAGGGTATTTAAGATTCGGCTCAGCCGAATATAGCACTCTAACTTGTTTCCTTTACATTTCACAGGTAGTGAGAGGACGTTGATGATTTCTTCACTGCTTTTTATTACAAGTTTTATTTTGAATTTTTTTGTTTACCTCTACATTGCACATTTACATAAATTACTCAAAGTTTTAAACATGAATTATGTGTTGTTATTCAGTTGTTTAGTTGTCATGGCATTTGCAGATTCATTCATCCTCTCAAGTAAAGGAAGATGCTACAAAACTAGAAAACATTTCAACGTTTTGTTTATTCGTTGTTCAATGTCAAATGCAGCAAATATTTGAAATATGGTAAAATATTGAATGAAATTATTTAAGTTAGAGAAATATTATATGAATTTAGTGGAAATTAATCATCGCTAAAACAATAGTTTGAAAATCAGGTTCAATAATTTCCTTTTAGATTAAACATTTAGTAAACCAACCGATTTTCTCTTCCTTTGCCAAAACTATTAGTGAACACTAGATGAATTAATATACCGTTTTCAAACATTTTCAATCGGTTTCATTCTTGGTCTAAACATGTTTTAAATTTTATCAAATTATATTCTGTAACTTGCCCAAAACGTTTTCATGAACAGCCAGTCAGAGAGACAGACGCTTGGGCATCGATTTAGAAAGAGATTCTAAACCGATTTGTGTACTTTCAAGTTGGAGTACAAGAAGTGGAAGTGTTTTAAGTGAACACCTGCCGTATTGGCCTTACTTCAAGGTGATACTTAATTAACACAAGGTGAGCTTATTAGGAGACCCTGTTTGTGCTTTTACAAACCGGTGGGACCGTTGCTTCCGAGATGCAAAAACATCACATCCGTTTACAATCACGCAGATGAGATGGCATCTGTTGAATAGGCAACAGCACCTAAAGAAAAACATCCGACATACACACTCTAAGTATATGGAGGGGTGAGACCCGCATACTCCTACATCTATTCCGAATCATATACACTTGACACCAACTTAGTTCCCACGTTTAATCGCACAGTCACTCCTCTGCGGGGCAGACTAGAGGAATTGGTAGTACCTTTTTTTCCCCGGGATTGCAATAATACCAAGATGGGGGAATCATCAAAGCATAACATGCGTCCGGGAGATGCGCACCTTACAATTACATGCGATGAAAACTGAATCCATTATGATAACACGAAACATAAGAGATCGTATGTGAGGACTAATCAACCATGATCTGTATTAAATGAAAGCAAATGGGTTCTATCTATTATGAGATTCGGTGCTGTATGCAATTGATTCGATCTATCTCCGTGTTAAAGTTATAAAGTAAAATTGTACAGTGAGTCAAATTAGTAAAGCAAACTAAACGTTTGTAAAGTCGGTTCTTATATTACATATACCCCTACACTCCATCTCTTTCCAGTGCCCATATCCGAATATGATCCTCTTTCGAAGGTAAATTGCAGCCGCAGGTTATTTATCAAATGATAACAAACATTAAAATAGTACCAGAAGATTAATTCAAATCAGAATTTGAACAATCGCTGTGTTTTGAAACTAATTGTTCAAAAACTGTTAGGATTCACTTTGACCCCATAAGATTTGTTTAGACCTCCACTTATCTCAGGCGCAATTTAATGCTAATTAAGTCCGAATTTGAACAAACACTAAAAACCTCAAAACTGTTTATGGTGCTCTTCGACCCCATAAGATTTTAAACAACCTTAAGATTGTAAGGGATTTTACCCTTTCAGCTGGGGTACGTCAGAAGTCTCATTTCTTTAAAAGAACAAATCTTTATTTGCGAAACCTCTAATCGCAGATCAACGATGATATCCAGGTAGGCTGATTTTCAGAAGTTGCTGGCCAAGTTGCACTGTTGTGATGTTGTCTGGTTGAATCGGGTTGACGTTGATGACAGTTGAATAAGTAGAGAAGTCTTCGGGTTAGGGAGAGATATAAAGAAATAGCAAATTGGTTCAGTAAAATGACTCGGTTAATGCTAATCGTTCTACAATTTGTTAGTTAAAAGAAACGTCTTTAGAAACTACTACTCTTGCGAAATCTTCTAAGCAATTCTATGAATAAGAACCTTTTGAGCTAGACTATAAGGAAGGACATATCAAGAAAGTCAAAAAGAATATGGTGGTTCTTGATCCCAACTAAGAATATCAAATTAAAACAATCGGTTAAATTACAAGAATCGGCTAAAGTCGGAACGTATTTCGCTTCCAAAACATGATGTTAATGAATGCGTAATTATAGTACCAGTTAGTTCTTTCGGGACTTTAGGAAACGCCAAAAAGATAAAGTTAGTTTTAATAAAGACAACCGAATGTTCTCACGGTGATCACCTTTAAATTTATACGTCATTTTGAAACTGTTCGTTTCTTAACCTGTGATTTTATTCTTAAAGTTTCCGATTTATCAACAATTGAAATGTTTGAGAGGAAAAACTTTTTCATAATTGTTGAAATATTCCATAGCCTTAACTGACATTCAGTTTAAAGGACAATATGTATTCCGTTTTACTTCATTTTAAAGAATTTGTTAAACCATCTAATAAAAATGTGAATATTGTTTACAATCAATTTAAATAAATTACATTTGACTACGAAATAGTATGCATATTGGAGAGTTTATTATCCTTTGCACATTCTACGTGGTCCTTTGAATGTCAATGTTCAAAGAACCCTTTTTGTTTGCAGAAATCTTGTCTTAACAAGTGATAAGTATGTACAGATATCAGTGTTTTCGGAGATGAAAATAACAATAAATACAAATAATGCCAATCTCGCGTGTGGTATGTACCTACTATATACATATGTATATACATATATTCATATCCATACATACATACATGTATGTATGTTTCATTATATTGCTATGTTTGATAGAAATTTTGTTACATGACACTATACAATTTGTTTATTCGGACAGTGTTTGAAAGATTGAATTCATTGATAATGTATACGATCTTGATTGGAATTCTCATTAAACTGAAAAAGTGCAAAGGATTCTTTCACACTATGTTGGGGTTTGTTTACCAAGAAGGTTTGCTGACCAAGCAGCTTTTTGATTCAAAACTCTTATTTCTTCATCTGTCACAATTTTGTCTACATACATCGTTTTCATTATAGTGATGAACCCTATTGACAATTTTCTGAAATTCGAACTTTTCATTCTTTTTCTGCTCTGCTTGTAAACCAATTGTCAATTTCGATTTTATTTATATGACCGTATGCTGCTATTCTTTTCTCATTTCAAACTAAAGTGCCAATAAGGAATTTTTTAGTAAACAAATCTCCGTTCGATTTTGTTGTTGTTTTTTTTTTCATCTCTCTACGCCAATATCGTTATTGTCTACTTGTCTAATTCGCATGCAAAACATCAAGATGACTGTGGTTTTTCGATGGGAGGACAACACCCAACTACAGTTTATAGTTTAAAATAACTGACAGTAAGATACAAATAAAAAAGCGTATAAAAAACAACAAAGTACAACGACTAGAAGAAAACCGTATATATGTCAAAATAGCTGAAATGTCACTACTTGTCAAATGATTTGACCGAAATGAAATGCTATTTTTTTATTGTTTTGTTTACGACTAGAAATATTTATTGACAAAAAGTTATTGCAACTGTGGGGTTATAGCACATGATTCTTCACCCCCTGTTTTAAAGTTTTTTTATTAAATTTGTTTAAACTTTCCCTTATCTTTCTTTGTTTAGTGAATTATTTTACAGAAATTATTGCATTATTTTAACAAATTTATGACCAATTTGTTTCATTTCTGCTGCTGTGTTTTGTTTTTTTGCTCTGTATTTTAATTTCAATTTAATGCTGACGTAGTATGTTATGTCAATTTAGCTACAATGATATGTCACACTGGAGTGCACGCTAATTGTCAAATGTTGTCAGTTTTGCGCCATTTTTATTACTCAATTGACATTACTGTTATAAGAACTTAATTTATGATTAACACTATAAAAACCTAACGGAGATTGGAGTCCTTTCAAAAGAACTGCGCATTTTACAGACTTATCCTCAAATCTGTTAACACTTGAAATGCAAATTATGAAGTAGGAAGATATGTGACGAAAATGCTCCGAGAAAGGGAGAAAATCAGATGCATCGAGGCTTAAGAATTCATATCCCCAAAAGTAGGTGACATTGATGATTTCGAAAGATATATTGTGCCCCAGTATATAGGTTATGGAAACTGAATTGCTAAATAAAGACCCACAACAAAGAGATAAATGTATCAATCCAAGAGATCGAAGTGCTTTACACACACACCCCCGTTTCGACCTAATTTGAGGGTGGTATTCTTTCAATCGAAGGATGAGTTAGAAACGAGCCTCCTTTTGAATGCTAAGGCACATGCCGGGGTACAATTTTTATAAATGGCAAAGCCCTACAAGAATTTTTCAAGTAGCGAGGATCTGACCCTGACCATCTAAGATCCGTTGCGTAACTCCTGACATACAAAAGAATCACTTCCATTTACAACCAAGCAAATGGAATCTCAGCAGAGATTCGGAAAACAGCATCTAGAGATGTAATCATCACACAGAAATACGGTACCATCATATAACAGATAATATGTATCATCCACAGCTACAAGGTGCAACCAGACCTATTCAATAACAAAACAATGCCCTGCAGACCACTACTAAATAAGATACAGATAAAATGATTGCTAGGAATGATTGACACGACCTCTTTTAATTCGGAGAGATGCAACCAATTCCTCTAGACTTCCGGGTCTATAAATAGGTGACGATTAAATGTATCTTATCTCTTTCCTTGGAATGATTTGACATGAAGTAGAACCAGAAAGATACATGTTCTGGTAACAGGGGAATCGGTAGATCGCATAGCGGAGTTTTTGACCTTGTCTTGTACCGGTTATTGCAGAGATCCCTTCAGGATACACGTGGTGGCTGTGGTTTAAAGTAAAATTTGCGGGAAGCGAATGTTGGTTAAAAGACTGATTCAAGGTAATGTCTATTCGGCATGAGTTCGGTACTGTTGCCGAGACAACAGATACCAACTGTCCACTTCATTGAACCGAATTTCGGCAGACCATTGTCTACACGCTTAGGACTAAATGTGAGATCTATCAGATAATATAGAATACTGAACACCCAATTCAAATTTCATCAAAAACTTCGGTCTTGAATTGTCTAATGCCACATTAACTAAACTAAGGATCATGTTACCTTGATGATATTCCCGCATCGTGGTGTTATTGCAATCCGGGTTTCTAGGGTTTCGGGTCTATAAACAAGTGATTAATTTGGTACCACGGGAGCCAGTAGCCCGCAGAGCAAGGTTTTGGACTTTGTCTTGTCCCGGTTATTAGAGAGGTCCCTTGAGGATGCACGTGGTGGCTGTGGTTTATAGCTAAATTCGCGGGAAGATAATGTTAGTTAAAAGACTGATGCTCATCTATAATTGCAGATACCCCACAGACAACAGACCTCCACTACAGATACCCCACAGAGGAGTGATTGTGCGACTTAGCGGTGCAACTTAGTTGGCATCAAATGTATATGATATGAAATGGATGTAGGGGTATACGGACCTTATCACCATCTACGTGATTGTAAAGGGATTTGATGGTTTGCATCTTGGAAGTTAAGCAATGGTGCAGCAATGATCAGAGATTAAATAGCTCTATTATTTGAGTAAAGTGCTTGTACATGAACCCCCAGAACCATGTACGAAAATTGCCACCGACGTGTAAGATACACAAAGGGGCGGTCGACAAAAAAGCTTCCCTTGTGGATGCGTGGTTGTAAACGGACGTGTTGTTTTGCATCTCGGAAGTTGTTCACGTATAGTTCTTCAACATCTTGTCTTATGACTCAATTTTGGAAAGAAGACTTCACTTAGCCTTTACGAGTACGATGACGATGAACGAGTAAAGGAATCCCATAAGTTTGGTGCCTTCATCCCGGAATGTGGGATAAGGATACATAAGGCGGCTAGCAAATGCAAGCTTCTTATTGTGTGATGTGAACTCTGATCACTTTTGTGGAATTCCGTTGAGTGATAAATTTGAAAATTTCATTGCCTTGCCTTAGAAGATATTTGGAGCAACGATTCTCTGATGATTTGTCAGGGTTATCTGGCATAAGTCTAGTTCATCTCAACTCCTATATACACAGCAATTAGCTAGGAAATATTCACATGTAATTGAACTGCAGTGTCGGTATGAGTCTTCGAACTCACATTCCTTTATCCTTATTTCTTTGTACATAGGAGCCAATAGTTATCAACTATGATTTGTCATGTCACAGTCCTCTTGACAAAATGGATTATCACTATCTGACTCAATTAAATGTCTGGCTTTTCTAGTGTTAACTATGCGCTGCAAGTAAACGCAATAATAAAATGAAAATAATGACTAGTACAAGAAATATTATTTATTGGTATGTTAAAATTATTGTTTTTTTGTTGTAGTTGTTGTAGTAGTATTTTATATCATTTCACAGTGTTTAAATGCCATAAAAAAGAAGTTATTGCCGCTGTTGTAAATAACGATAAGTACTGCGAAACTGAAAATAATTTTTGATTTTATCTAAAGGTTTACAACAATCGAACAAACATAAAACCCCAGAAACATACACTCATGCATTATTACTACACATAAATTGCAAACCCTTGCGGTAATAAACAAAGACCCACACATAAAAGAATTTTTTAAAATGCATTTTAAATTATTCATACATTAGACCAGGTGACCTTACCACCCTTTTGAGAAGTGGGAGTTGGTTAAGTGCAATGTATGGTACAGTTTACCTTTAAATTTACTTTCCAACTTTCTTCCCCTCTATGACTGTAATGTTGTAAAGTTTTTCATAAACTGCAGACAGTGCGTCTGTTTTTTTTTATACGGGTTTTTTTCAGAATTTTATTTCAGTTTTTGTTTTGTTTGTTAGAGAATTTGTTTTTATGGTTTGCAAAAATATACAAAAAATATATATGTATGTATATATTTACACGATTCATTCGTACGTTTTGTTTCTTTTATTGTTTTTGTGTTATTGAGCCATAAAACTTGCAAAATTATGACGACTCGATGGATTTATGATTATTTTCTACAAATTGTTATTTTTGTTCTGTTTTTACTACGTTGTGTTTTTTGTTTTGTTTCGGTGTATAAAGTATGAGTAAATATTTGCAGTATGATTTGGTTAACTTTAAATAAATGGAAATTACAATGACATTTAAAAAATGGGAAAGGAAGTGAAATTTTGTTGAATTTTTGATATAAATTTCAAACATTTTGGAATTCTTGTCCTTCCTTGTGTAATACATCGAAATATTGCTCAAAGACCACATAAAGTATATATGTATATTCGTATTCATTGAAAATTGTTATTGGTATCATGTTCAAAAACTGAGTTTTCTGAACGTAATTCCTAAGAATTTCCCAATCAATGTTCGTAGGAGATGTTATATCCGGAACAATATTACTCCCAAGATATTTGGTTCAAGTCAGACAATGACAAAGAAGTGCTTCAATATTTAACTGTCCTCTCTACATGCTCTACATATTTCTGAATCTGCCCATTCACAGGACAAACTGGAATACATCCGCAATCCTTTGTGCTTCCTATGGACGTGGACACAGAGAATCATCGTAATAAATTTGGTATAAACAAACTATAGGAGTATTCAATGGTATCACTTATATAAGATACCTTACATCTATCGCCATTCAATCCAGCACATTTCACATCCATCCGACAAACTAACTCCACGGGGGCCCTACCGCATCTACATGCATCCACATCAATGTATATGTTTCGGTCCATGAACAAGCAAGAGCTATCCAATCTCTGACCCTTGATGCCTCGTTGCTTAACTTCCGAGATGTAAAAACATCACTTCTGTTTACAATCATGCAGATGGGATGACCACCGTTGAGTCGACAACAGCACCTAGAGACGTATTCGGTACACTGAAATAAGAGTAGTACCAGATTATGTGGTTCTGTGGTTCAATCCCATGACAAATTATTCCAACGAAAATCCGAGGATACATTTGATGATCACCTGTTTATAGTCCCGACAGACTAGTTGTATTGGTAGCACCTCTTTTCCTCGGTATTGCAATCACACCAAGATGGGGTCTTTCGTCAGGGTGACATGCTCCCAGGGGACTCTTCTATGTGATGAAGTCAAGCGCTTTACGTGAACACCTGCCGTTGAGTCTGTGACGACTCAACACCGCCCATTGTGCTTCTTACATGCAGGTGGCAATTCTCGCATATGGAATGTACGGTTCAAAATCAACTGAACCCAATAATTTCCCCGATAATTAGTTGCGTAGCAACAGCACCGAGAACTTCCCCGAAGCGTAAAAAGCCATACTAAATCAGTACAAATCTCCAAGATATGGAGACTTTCCAGATCTCTTTACCAATTTTTTGTATCAGTTTCATTCCCATGTTCATAAAGATCTCTCTATAGAATGACGTGCAACCACTGAACACTAACCTGACAATTCCCTAGCATATACCAGCGCTCCAATATACAATCGGTAAGAAATAGCGATTGGGTTCAGGAATCCAGCATATGCTGCTTTGTACACAGATCTGTGTCAATTGAAGAGATAATTATCCATCACATTAGAGATAGGATATATGTATCAGTCCTCAAACTATCATTCTCTCCTCTCGAATTTGGGTTTAAACCACAGCACTACGTGGATCGCGAAGAAACCTCCATCAACTGAACAGCCAGGATAAGTTCCGCGGGTAACTGACCACCCGTAGTGCCAGATTATGTGGTTCTCTGGTCAAAGTCCGAAACTCCACCCTGTTGGCTACCGGTTCACGTATTACCAGTTTATGTGGTTCTCTTGTTTGACTTCATGTCAAATCATTCCAAGGAAAGACGGAGGAAATATTTGACCATCACATGTTTATAGTAGTACCTCTTAATACCGGCATTGCAATAACAGCAAGAGGGAGGATGTTCATCAAGTTAACAAATACATTAATTAATCCGTGATATTATTTCCTTATTTATCTCATCGAAATTGTTCCAGCTATAACTTCCAAATGTATTCGTTAGCTTACTGAAGGTGATGGACAATGTTTCGTCACAGCAGATTAAAGTCCTCAACAAAATACAAAGGATGGAGCATCGTTCAATCAGAATCTGGCATCAGAATCAATATCTTTCACATCAGGTTTTTGAAATATCGGACCTAAAAACTGAAAAATTTATGTTTTTGGTCATATTTGAGTTTTTATAACAACACGAATAGGCTCTTATTGATGAGATTTATGATGTAATTTGAAAGTTCTGTCTGTCGAATTCAAAATAAAGGTATAACTTCTGGCATATGCTTATCCTTCTTCTATATATCTTCTCATTTCTATAAGACAGTCCTTTAGAAATATTCACTCTGGTCTCTTAATTAAAAGATGAAATTTGCATTTGAAAAACGCTATTCAAAATTTTTCTAATTGGTCCACAATTCTAGTGTCTTTTGTCTTATCAAATTTTTTCAAATATATGTATACATATTTCTTACTTTCAAATTGTTTTAATTTTTTGCAATACCGCTTTATTTTCCTTAAAGCCATAATTTATGTTAACTGCCATTTAAAAAACTTACAACGTTTAAGTAACATTTGTTTTTTTTTTTTAAGGTGTGCAATTATACCAAATTCATCGTACAAATGACTGAAATATTATTCCTAAATATACTTAAAATATACATAAACCGCTCTCGAGCTAATTATCATTTAGAAAAATTGCCACATTAGAGTTATTAGCTTGGTGGGTCAAACAAATCAAAACTAATCACACTACGGCATATAACACACATTACGTGGTCAGGGCATTTAAAAACATGCACTTTTCCGTAAACGATTTTCATATATTTTAAATTTTAAATTGTGGTATGAAATATTGTGTTTATTTCAATTGTAGCAACCAATCCTTAATGAAATTTAATATAGTGTACACTCGAACATATTGCAACAGCAAAAGGCAGCAGCAGCAGCAACAGCAACAGCACTTGTACACGATACAATGCAACAAAATAATAATACAACAAACTGTAGTAAAACACATATAATTGCACTCTGCAGCAATTATTCACTCATTCGTTTCGTTTATTCATTCATTCATAGTTTACGAAACATACAATATGAACATTTATGCAACAAACACATACACACACATCTTGTGAACAAAAACATTCATTCAACCTGGTCTTAACCTGCTGCATTTTGTATCATACTGAAAACTAATAAACAAAATGCACAAATGGTCGATACTAAATCTAAATGTTAGAAATGAAACAAGAGGAATAAAAAGAACACTCTAAATAGCAAAACTTCAACAAAATTACTATCAAATTCGAAGCAAAGCTAACTAACTAGCACCCCTTCATAAACTTACTTATATATATATTAGAATCCCCTCTCTCTGTATACCTCCTTCTAATAGAGTTTTTGAAAATGAACACATTGATATGAATGCATTAAAGTCAGAATAGAAGCAGAGCTTTAAAAGAATTGATTGTTTAGTGGGAATTAAACAATGTCTGTTGGCCAAATAGATACAAAATCGGTTAACGAGAGTTGAAATAATCCCAGATTGGATCACAATCTTGTAGACAACATTGATTTCTTAAGTAATCAATCTAAACCCAGGCCTCTTGTTAAACCAAATTGATGAAACAATAAGTGAATTATTTTGGAAAGTCGAGCATGTTATATACCTAGACCACTATCGGGTTTGAATCGATCCTACCTAACTACTAACATACGGAGGTACGAATATGTTAATATTAGTAACCAATATGTGCTTAAACATATTTCCAAAGTTGCCCAAAATTGGTCGCTATGTGGAGAACCATATTATCTGGCAAAAGTCAATTAGCCTAATAAAGCATTACTGATCTACACTTCATTTTCAACTTATGTCTAACGAAGTCAAATCATATGATCTTAATGGCTCACCTCGAAGTGAGATGACCACGACTTAAAATCGTTTGTCCTGAACGAATGTCGAAGTGTTTTACGTGAATACCTGCAATGTTGGCCTAGCTTTTAAGCTTTTGTGATGACTCACCACCACCCTATTGTGTTTGTTACACGCAGGTGGCAATTTACGTATATGGAAGTTCCGGTCCAGTATACTTGAGTAATCTAATCTCTGGCCATTGCTGCCCCGTTGCTTAACTTCCGAGATGTAAAACATCACTACCGTTTACAACCACGCAGATGGGATGGCCTTAGTTGGCAGCAGCTCTCACAGATGTAACCGGTAGACCGAAGTACGAATCCATCAAACAAACCGAAACTTTGTTCTTACTCACAGTGACACACTGTGATAATTCTGGTATGAACAGAGTTTACTCTGTACATACCTGGACGAGGAAGGAAAATTCAATGGTATCACTTGTATAAGATACCTTTCATCCATTATCATTCAACCCAGCACGCTTCTCATTCATCCGATACACTCATAAGAGAACAACATACGACACACTTATTCATCCCGTATCATATACAATTAACACCAACTCATTTCCAACGCTTAGTCCCATAGTCACTCCTCTGTGGAGTGGAACTTATCCCGAAGTATAGACTTTACCGTACATCAGTCCTTTAACCGCAACTCACTCTTCTCGCGAATTTGGGTTTAAATCTCAGCCACTACGTGGATCCCGAATTAACCTCAACCAACTGACCAGCCAATCGTAGTACCAGATTACGTGGTTCTCTGGTTTGACCGCATGTCAAATCATACCAAGGACTAGCCGAGGATTGAAGTGACATCACCAGTTTATTGTCCCGGCAGACTGAGGTACTGGTACCACCTCTTTACAACGGGATTTCAATACACCAAAATGAGAGTCTTTCATCAAGGAAGCATGCCTCGGGGGATGCTTGTCGTGAACGATTTGACGTTGGTAATCTCCCACCTATAGCTCCGTCGTTTACGGTGTTAGCCGGGCCAAACATGTTTTCTAAAAAAAAGACCTCATGATCAAATTCATTGTTTCGGATGCTACGATGTACTCTTGTGGACCAATGCAATTTTTTGGGGTACGGATGTTGTATCATTGTTTACTGAAAAACAGCCTACTGCAGCACTATCTTTGTATCAATGCACGTTAGATACAACTATCGGTCTGGCCATGCTTCTATTCATAGAGTCGACTCAATCTGAAATCTCTGGAATAAAAAGAGCAGCAAACTGGAAGAGGTACTATACGACATTAATAGGAAAATTCGAATCTGTACTGATAGTAAGGCTGCCATCAAATCTTTAACTGTCGTTTTTACGACATTTTAACTGGTTCTCGAACTACTCTGGGTACCGGGATATGCGAACGTTTTAGGGAATTGCACAATTGTTGGTGTTCCACTTTTCTGCTGTAAATCTCTTATTCAGCAGAACTTCTCGAGACTGCTCAATTCAGTTTGGCATCCATGACCACTTCCACAACTTCTATACATAGTTTGTTGGGTCTTCTAAGAGTTAGAAGTCATACTAACACGCTACTGTAAAATAGCAGCGCATGCTAGAAGACTGAATCATTAACTCTATGTTGAACATGTTGACTCTATGTTGAAAATGGACATCTGGACAAGTGCTTCGCCTATATTGACAACTGCCTCAACAACCTGACTTAACCTAACTAGAAAACAAGGCAAATTCAATGATGACACTTGAGCATACCCATGGCACATCGGGACCAGTGCTTCGACTATATTGACGACTGCCTCAACAACCTGACCTAACCTAACTAGAAAAGAACGAAAATTCAATGATGACACTCGAATAAGCTCATTTCTAAAATTTAACCCAACAGTCACTCCACTGAGGGGCAAACTTATATCAACATATTAATTTCGGTTTCATCCACTACCATATGATCGGTGGAACCGTAGTACCAGATTATGTGGTTCTACGGCCTGACCTCGATTGAAAGGCTCTATCGCTTCATCCATACCCATATAATCTGGTACTATATGAACCCGAGGTCTACGGTCTGAATCCTCCAGTGGGATTCAATACTCATTGATCCGCGGTCACGCCATCTTCTGGGAGACTACTTTAGCTGTATAACTATATAAAGATTTCAAACATTGCAAATCTGTCCGGTTTTTAAACAAATATCGCAATAACAACAAATAAAAATATAACAAATAAATAAACTGGGGAAAACCAACAACAACAACACAAACAATAATAACAACATCAGCAGCAATAACAAACCATAACAAAACAATTGCTAAGCACGATTTATGATTGCTGATAAATTTTATACATGTCAAGTTGTCGTATATAAACATAAAACTATTTAGGAGGAGAAATGGGCCAATACCACAAACACACAAAAACGGCAGACAAACAGATATGTATACACACACATACATTAAAATGCACCTAGATTAATGCAACAAAACCAGCCTACAAAATCCAAGAGTTTAAGGATGAGTAGTGAGGAGTTAACTGGGCTGAAGGTTGAAGTACAATAAAGTGCCGTTTAGATGAGGTTCTTATATACTGCATGTTGTTGTTGTTGTTGTTTTTTCGTTTTGTGGCTTGTGCTTTATGACAACACTCACAGCAATTTATGACACATTTCCGTCAAAATTTTCACGATTCACACAAATATTAACAGACACACACTCATACACATCACTAGACTCCACTCAAACCCAACAACCCACAAAACTCCACCACAAAGTATTTTGTTGAAACCCTGCAAAACCCCTCTTGGGTTAAAAGTATCTACGAGTACAACAAGTATCATAAAGTAGACACCATTTCCAATGATATTCTAGAAATTTCTTAAAGTTTTTGTTCTAAATTTCGAAAATAAAATTGGGACTTCATTGAACACAATTGATAGTGTCCGATATACAATTCGAAATTTCTGGATAGTAAATGGAAACAGTGTCGTATGACTTTAAAATTTATGAGTATTATCATTATAGCAACTCAAACCTCTTTTTTCATTTAGTTGTTCTGTGATTTTTTTTTCTCTATTTCGGTTGTTATTTTATTTCGCCTGTTTAATAATTTTTTTTGTATTTTCTTTATTTGCAACCAACGACCTGTTCCTGGTGGTGTAATCAGTCGTGAAAATCAATGTTTTTTTATTGTTTGTTATATAGTGATGGTGGTAGAGTTAGAGGAGGAATGATTACGTTGAATACTTGTTGGGGACGGTGATAGTGATGGTGATGGCGGTGGCAAACTGAAGAGCGGAATGGTTCAAATTGTGATAGGCAACTTCAAAGGAAATGCCTATGCCTGTCAACGACATAAATCGCTGTGACAATGAAATGTAATTCCATTTCTATTGTAGATAAAATTTTCTTTTTAGATTTGATAATAATAAATATACAATACGAACGAAAGAAAAAAAACATAATAAAAATAAATTACGTCGGTGAAGAAAGTAAATTAACCCTTTTTCGAAAAGTTAAAGGAAGGATAGTATAGAAATGTTAAATGAAAAGTTTGCAAATACTTCTTTTAAATTAAAAGAAATAAGAATTTTAAAAGGGTAGATGAACTTTGATATAGTATACTCTAAAGGTAAAGATTTTAATCTTTCAGAGATAATGTTAAGAATTTTGCAAAATGTTCTCTTGTTTTTCATTAGAAGAAATTGATAAGTAATGCCGGAAAGATAAGTTGTCCAGAACTATAAGACATTGATCTGAGATAGGTGAGCTCCAAAATCCTATGGGATGACCCCAACAAGAGCAGAACGAAGGCTATCCTAAGAATAAATAAGTCCGAGGTTAGTGATGACATATGTTTTTAAGAACAACTATACAATATTGGACGATAGGATTCAGACGATTGTAGAGCATATGTAGAAGACAGTGAAATGCAGGAACACTTTCTCTGATATTGTTAGCTTTCGCCGATTTTAGATGTAAATATATTGGGAGCGATGTTATTCCAGACATTACATCCCTCAATACACTGAACTTCTAACTAAACTGAACTAAGTCCAGGAAAATGTGCCTCTAAACATTGGATGATAACGAATTCAAGCGATCATATGGGGGAGACAATTAAATGCACAAATACATTCGCTATCATTGCCAGCTTTCTTCGAAATTATATCTAAATATATAATTTCTATATTATAACAAACACTACATCCCTCAAAGCACTGAATGAAAAATGCTAACTAAACTGGAACTGAGTCCAGGAAAATGGGCCCCTGAACATTGGCTGATAACTGTGCCTCTGAACATTGGATGATAACGGATTCAAGCGATTGTAGATCATGTGACGGAGATAGTGGAATATACTTT
This sequence comes from Lucilia sericata, assembly GCF_015586225.1. Classification (NCBI taxonomy): domain Eukaryota; kingdom Metazoa; phylum Arthropoda; class Insecta; order Diptera; family Calliphoridae; genus Lucilia; species Lucilia sericata. Next base: position 66,663 of record NW_023995176.1, on the reverse strand, counting down.
ATCTGTCATTGCCAGCTCCCCCCGGGGCATGTTTCCTTGATGTAATGTCCATCTTAGTGTATTGAAATCCCGGGGTAAAGAGGTGCTACCAGTACCTCTAGTCTGCCGGGACTATAAATGTATCCTCGGCTTCTCCTTAGAATGATTTGGCATGGGGTCTAACCAGAGCACCATATAATCGCGGGGAGAGAATGTTGGTTTAAGAAGTGATATATCCTATACTTAATGGGTTGGATAATTCTCTCTTCGAACAGGTCTGTGTACAAAGCAGCATATGCTGGATTCCTAAACCCGATCGGTATTTCTTACCGGTCGCGTAGTGGGACGCCGGTATATGCTGGGGAATTGTCGGGTTAGTATTCAATGGTTGCCTGATATCCCGTAGAGCGATCTTTATGATCATGGGAATGGAACTGATGCGAAAATTGGTGAAAGATCGGGAAATTCTCCATATATTGGAGATTTGTACTGATTAAGTATGTCTTTTTACGCTTCGGGGAAATTCTTCGGTGCTGTTGCCATCTCAACAGGATATATTGATACATGCTATGCGACTAATTGTCGGGGCAATTATTGGAATTAATTGACTTTGGAAATTCCTATTTCCTTTGTCACATTGATCGGTTCATAAAAGAGGGATCCTGATCCTTTTTGTTGGGTATTTCGGACTACCAACTATGTCTCTAGGTGCTGTTGACAAATTAGATTAGTTAGTTCGAGTTCTTCAACAAAGTGCTTGTACATGGACCGGCTCAGCCATGTACAAAAATGTCTACCTGAGTTCTTCATTGAAGGATGCAGACCACCGTGAAATTAGGCCGTCATGGCAGGTGTTAACGTTAAACTCTCGACATTCGTGTCATTGACAGCTTTCATCGAAATTGGATCTAAATATACATCCCTTAAAACAGTGAATGGAAAATTCTGAATAAACTGGAACTAAGTCCAGGAAAATGCGATTCTTAACATTGGTTGATAACTTCCATTCAAAATTTAACGCGCGTTAGACTTATTAGCCATCTGTAGATACCTCATCGTTTGATAGAAAAATTGGAGGCAATTCCTATCGTACGTGAACTGATCGAAGACAGCTCGCATTTCAATGTGTGAGAGATGATGTGTGGGGTTCAAATGTAGCTATTTGACATTCTGACGTGAGAGGCTAAGATTGCCAAGACTGTTGACCAAGATTTGGAGGCATTACTCCATGAAGAGAGTTGTTAAACTCAACAGGACCTTGTAAAATCATTTCAAAGTGTTTGTAAGCGGCAGATTCATTAAAAAATGTTTTTGGTGAGATCAAAAGGGTTCTAACTTTAGTTAGAAACAGCTGTAAACTAGTTAGATCATCACAAATACAACTTTTTTGTTTGAAGCTAGCATTGGTCCATAAAGCCAAGAATATGAGGCTACATGTTGCAATAACTCAACTGCCTTATACTTCAGAACTTGCCCCATCCGACTACTATTTGTTTCGATCGATACAGAACGCTCTCTTTGGGATACACTTAACTTCATAATAGGGGTCTCCGAAATTTGTCTTCATTCATTTTTGGACTAAACCGTTGTTTTGTCAAGGAATCCATATGTTTTCAGAAAGAAATAGTTTGTAAATTTTTCCCAGATCTTGCGTCATTCAACTACTAATTGTTTTGATCATTTCCGTATGCATTATCTTAAATATGCTTCACTAAAGAACATGATATCTGAAATTAGCTTGATTCATTTTTGGCCTTAAAAGAAGAGTAGTTCTATTGCTACGAAATCCATATTTATCAACAAAAGAAGTAATTTGCAAGAGTTGCTTCACCTACTTTGTAGTTCAGACATTGCGTCGTCCGACTGCTATTTATTTCGATGAACTCTGTCTATAATAAGTTTTACATCTAAACCGGGTATCCGAATTTGGCAAGGTATCCATTAGTTGCCAGAATGATGGTAAAAGTACGAAAATTTTAGCAGATTTGACTTAGATCTCTGGAACATCCATAACTTCAGGAAGTGCAGAACAAATTCCTATTCATTAAACAACCATTCAATGTGAGATGTCATTATCAGCTTAAGGACGAGTGTTAAGTCCAACTATGACCCGAACATGCGATATAGTATTCTAATGAATTCTCGTAGACAACTTTTTGAGCTAGTCAAAAGTCTCAAAAAGCCTCAACTGAATGACGCCCTTAATGCTAACATATCCCAAATCCTAGTTTAGAAATAACCGGGTCTATATGGTAGAGTAATTACAAAATTCTGATTTGTGGATCTATTATTTTGCGATGCTTTCACTCCTTAAAAATTTATTGCCTTTAAAGAGAACAGTTTTCTAACCCACATACAATACATGTATGTATGTATGTATGTATGTATGTATGTATGTATGTATGTATGATGTATGTATGTATGTAGGATGTATGTATGTATGTATGTATGTATGTATGTATGTATGTATGTATGTATGTATGTAGTAGTATGTATGTATGTATGTATGTATGTAGGATGTATGTATGTATGTATGTATGTATGTATGTATGTAGTATGTATGTATGTATGTATGTGTATGTATGTATGTATGTATGTATGTATGTATGTATGTATGAGTATGTATGTATGTATGTATGTATGTATGTATGTATGTATGTATGTATGTATGTATGTATGTATGTATGTATGTATGTATGTATGTATGTATGTATGTATGTATGTATGTATGTATGTATGTATGTATGTATGTATGTATGTATGTATGTATGTATGTATGTATGTATGTATGTATGTATGTATGTATGTATGTATGTATGTATGTATGTATGTATGTATGTATGTATGTATGTATGTATGTATGTATGTATGTATGTATGTATGTATGTATGTATGTATGTATGTATGTATGTATGTATGTATGTATGTATGTATGTATGTATGTATGTATGTATGTATGTATGTATGTATGTATGTATGTAGTATGTATGTATGTATGTATGTATGTATGTATGTATGTATGTATGTATGTATGTATGTATGTATGTATGTATGTATGTATGTATGTATGTATGTATGTATGTATGTATGTATGTATGTATGTATGTATGTATGTATGTATGTATGTATGTATGTATGTATGTATGTATGTATGTATGTATGTATGTATGTATGTATGTATGTATGTATGTATGTATGTATGTATGTATGTATGTATGTATGTATGTATGTATGTATGTATGTATGTATGTATGTATGTATGTATGTATGTATGTATGTATGTATGTATGTATGTATGTATGTATGTATGTATGTATGTATGTATGTATGTATGTATGTATGTATGTATGTATGTATGTATGTATGTAGTATGTATGTATGTATGTATGTATGTATGTATGTATGTATGATGTATGTATGTATGTATGTATGTATGTATGTATGTATGTATGTATGTATGTATGTATGTATGTATGTATGTATGTATGTATGTATGTATGTATGTATGTATGTATGTATGTATGTATGTATGTATGTATGTATGTATGTATGTATGTATGTAGTATGTATGTATGTATGTATGTATGTATGTATGTATGTATGTATGTATGTATGTATGTATGTATGTATGTATGTATGTATGTATGTATGTATGTATGTATGTATGTATGTATGTATGTATGTATGTAGTATGTATGTATGTATGTATGTATGTATGTATGTATGTATGTATGTATGTATGTATGATGTATGTATGTATGTATGTATGTATGTATGTAGTATGTATGTATGTATGTATGTATGTATGTATGTATGTATGTATGTATGTATGTAGTATGTATGTATGTATGTATGTATGTATGTATGTATGTATGTATGTATGTATGTATGTATGTATGTATGTATGGTGTATAATTTCCCATAAAATATCAAAGCTGTTTCCACTGTCTAATTGAGTCTTCTACAGTAAACAGTGGAAATAAAGTGTCTTTTAACACTTCTTGTCAACTAGATAGACTACCAAATTTGTTAACAATAACTTGAAAACAAAATGCCAAAAACAATTGTTGTCTCAACAGAGCAACAGCAAAAAAATATATACAAACACGCACAACGACAACTGAAAAGAACACCAGGCTACAAACATTTAGTGGTAAATTTTTAGATGTTGCAACAATGATTACAGTTGTTGCAACATTGTCTTTAATGCTGTCATAAGTATATATGTATATGATTTGTTTACCACCTACGGAAACAGTAGAGAAAAAGCTAATGAATATTTTGAAAACAAATTCGAAACATTAGTAAATACACGAGTTTACTTGTAGTTACTACTGTAGATCTAGGAATAATTTTTAGTACACGAACGAAGAGAGGGAAATGGTACACACTATATAAACAAATTTTGTTTATTTCAGATTTTATCAAAAGCCACAGAATCAATATAAGTATATATTGATTCTGTGGCTTTTGATAAAATCTGAAATAAACAAAATTTGTTTATATAGTGTGTACCATTTCCCTCTCTTCGTTCGTGTACTAATTGGGCTGAAAAAAGAAGATTTGAATTTATATAATCTTTGAGTTTAGTTTGCGATTTGACTTCTTAAGATTTTTTTAAGCTGCGTTGCCTACAGTTGGTTAGTTAGTGGTGCTTTAGTCCGTCCTTCCGGAGGTTGCCGATTTGATTCCCACAAGAGACAACCCCTGGGCAGATTATTTTGGTGAATAATAGCATAATGTGGAAACCTTGTTCTTACTGCAATCCCTGGGAATATGACTAGTTTTGTCGTAATTAGAAACTCCAGGAGTCATTATACTCTTTTGGAATCATTCCTTGGAAACTATCGGCTCAGGTCCCTTCGTCGCTGTGTTTTAAACTCAAAATCGCGAGAAGTGAATGTTGATTAAAGATTGATGTATAAAGTGCTAAGTACGAGATAACCTTTTCGATGCGTTTACCAACTCAATAGAAACTAATGGGCGATTTAGTGCGTAGTAGGTGATTTTCTTTTCCGACGAATGGTCGGGGTATTGTCAGGTTAACACTTGATAGTTTGTCATTCCATGGATGATCTTTATATAAGAAGATAGAACTGATATAGCAACTTGATTTTTTTAAGAAAAATCTTCTTGATATTGTCCCAACCGAGAATTATTGGTACTTATCGAGTATGTCTCGTTGTTTTGGCGAAGTCTTCGGTGCTGTTGCCATCTCATGGCATATTTAGAAATGCTACATGACTTTGCTTGAGGTTTATTTCTTCCTAACGGATCAACCAGCAATGAATAAGGGATCGTGATTTGTAGTATGAGGACGTAACGGTATCACTTTAAACATAGCGTCTCTCCATGTGCTATTGTTCGGGTTTGAGAGAACCCTTCTCGCTCTCTCTGTTGACTTCTCCTTGAAGAGATAATAATGGTTTTACTCATAATAAATGAGTTTTCTTCGGCATCACTTATGATAACATAGATCTGCCTGGACCGTCTCTGCTTTTGGGCTTTGTCACTCAATATACGATTATTTGGGTTCTCTACTGACTCAAATAAGTTCCCCCCGGCGGCATGTTACCTTGATGAATCTTCTTCCATTTTGAAGTTATTACAGTATGCTGGGACTACGAACTGGTTATGATCAAATAAATCCTCGACCTTGGAACGATTTGAATGGCACCATTTGACATCACGTAGAACCTAAGAACAACATAATCTGGTACCACGGGAACCGGTAGCCGACAAGGAAGAATTTTGGACTTTGCCTTGTGCCGGTTAATAGAAAGTTCCCTTCGGGGTGCACGTTGTGGCTGTGGTTTTAACCAAGATTCGGGGGAAGGTAATGTTCGCTAAAGGTCTGATGTACGGTAAAGTCTTTAATTCGGGAAATGTTCGGTGCTGTTTGCCGATACAATATATACCCCGCAGAGGAGTAACTGTTGGACTAAGCGTTGGAAATTATTTGGTGTCAAGTGTATATGATATAGGATGGATGTCGACCTTACCCACTCATATACCTAGAGTGAGTGTGTCTATCTTATTTGATAGATTCGTGTCTCGGTCTCTAGGTTCTATTGCCGAATCAACAGAGGCCAATGCCTGTAAACGAAAGTTATGTTTTTGCATGTCGAAAGTTAATCAACTGGGCAGCAAAAGTTCAAAGTACTTGAACATGGACCGGCAGAACCATGTGCAAAAATTTCCATTGGAAAATAGGGGGGCGATGGTGATTCGTCACTAGCTCACCCTGTGGTTGGAAAAGTACCACCATGGAATAAGGCCAACACGGCAGGGGTTCATGTAAAGCACTTCCACTTCTTCTTCTTCACTCAAGTAAGTAATCGTTTCCTTCTTTTCAGAGTGATCATTTTGTTTTATTCATGATAACTGTCATTCCGCAAGGGGACTACCGTTGCTTGATTACGTAGTTCGAATACTTGAGGAAAGTCCTTGTAAATGGAACGGTGTCGGCGATTTATAAAATTTTCCACCAGAATATTCTTTTTTGAAGTCATTCGGGTGTACTGTCTCTAGTCCAAGTGAATAAAAAATGCTACCGAGAAATAATTAAGCCAAGGGAGGAACTCATGTTAAGCACACGGTAAAAAGACTCTGGTAAAGAGGCACACAACTGGCTCGATACAGGCCCATGTGTATTTCTTTGGATCAGATGTAATAAGTATCTTCCTTTCAAACTAATCGACTAATGGGAGCTGTATTAATGATTTTGCCATAAAACTTCTAAGTATTCCAAATTTTACCTTTTTCCATTATTTTATGGGAAACTCAGAAAAAAAACTTTTGGTTGCAAACAGAAATAATTATCACAAATTCATTAATAAATATTTAATTTAATTATAACCCTTAAGAGTTTTCACAATATTTTGAAGAACAAAAAAAAATGTTCCCACACTGACGAAACAACAACTAAATATACTAAACGATTAAGTAAATAATTAATGTACATTGTCTGTGGGAGTGAAAGTGTGTATGTATGTGTGTGTGCGAGAGAGTATATGTGTGCATTTGAATTCTCAAACTCAACAACACATAAATACAAACTTAAATAGACAGACAGCAAACAAACATAATCACATTCATACACCTCAGTAATTCGTTTATAATGCGTGTGACATACCAAAAGGATATGTTGACATTGCTAAAGGATAAAATTTTAAAATCATTAAATGGTGATGGAAATATATGTGTAAGTTAGGCGGCGAGGGTAAAATGAAAAGTTACTTAAAAACTTAAGAAAACTCATGGATTATTACTGAATTATAGACGATGACTTGAATGACGGACAAAAAAATTGGGATCAGTTCAGTTGATCCTGAATAAGGTTAATGCTTTGTTCTCTACTTTACAATATCTACTTCTCGATCTTGATATTTAAAGTGTTAAAATAGTAGATTTTTCTTTCCTCTATGAAAAATCTTTTCAGACTGCCTTCATGGAAAAACATATCCAGTCGCTCACTCAGTCACTAATTCATTTATTCATATAACAAAACATAAACATCGAAAATATAGAAAAGCATAGAGAGAGCAAAAAAAAAGAAGAAACGAATTTCATTTCCAGTCAATGTAAAGTTAAGCAAACGTAAATGACATGCAAAAGGACTACACCACTACTGCTTACATAAATTCATCTCTACTACTTACTGACATACCCACACACACAAACATATTTACATATCCTTCTAATACCAGTACCAGAACTGTTAGCTGTAAGCGTATGACAAGGATGATGATGACACATGTAAAATGTGGTTTAAATAATGACGAAATGGGTCGTTGTTGTTTGTCTAACCGTGTTGGAAGATGATGATGATGATTTTACATATACAAACAAACAATATAAACGACAAGTAGACAGATACAGAGAGAAAGACATACATACATATATACAGAGTAAGAGAAACAACCAGCAAACAAAATCACCCATAAACTCACTCCTTTTAATATGTTTTGTGGTTGTCAACGTAATATAATTTGCCTAAAGGACTTGTACTCACAAATCCTTAATACACAAATACAAGCACACACTTACTCTTTTAGAGATACGACAACAGTTAAAAGCGTTTTATTTACAATAAGGTCAGATTGATGTAATGGACAGACACAAAGACTTTGTCAACTGTGAGACTGCCAACCTGACTGACAAATTGTCATATGAAACGTTTAAGCAACGAGACAAATAGACATTAAACATTTTACACAACTACAATATTTACAATTCAGTTGCAAGAGTTTGAATATTTGAAAGCATTTTTCCATCTATTTCCGCTCTTTGCTTTTTACGGCCACACAACTACAACTAATACAAAATGTAATCCTTTACGCGGTCTGTTTCCTCTGTTTTTACTACTTTTCCTTCAGTTACTGCTTATACAACAACGGCAGCACACTCACCCCTTTAAATGATTTTCCCTTTATCAAATGACAGTTAAAAGTCGCTTGTCATTTTAATCCCTGACGTGTCTCTGACATTTGCACTGACAGTGACAATACTTTGATGGCTTGACTGGTTGCATACAAAGCGCAAAGACATACACAATTTTACTACCAAGAAGACATAGATACTTGAACATAAACGAACACACATACTTACCACTGTTTTTGAACATGTACCTCATACTCATCCTGTTGCTTTTGGTTTTCTTGTTTAGTTTCCAACACTTTGTTTTTTTATCTTTAGTAAAATGCGGTTTTGCCCTACGGCATTGTTTTTGATCATTTATGTAAATTAAATAATTATTTTCTATATAGAATTAATCACACGTTGTAGTTCAGTAATTCAATCAGTGACTAGTATTTGCCAGTCGTCAAAAACTGATTGCTTTACATGTGAAAACTATGTGGGAATAAGATCAATATTTTTCAGCTTCTGTACATTTTGTCTATTGTAACATTTACTCACTATCGGACATTTTTGGACTTATTTGCATGAAAGTTATTACTGTCCAAGTGGCCTCCGGTAGTTTAGTGTTCTAGTCTGGTAGACCGGAGGTGGTGGGTTCGATTCCCCTTGGTGCACTGGTAAAGAAGCGCACAACAGGCTCCATAGAGGCCTAGGTGTAACTAATTAATAATAACTAACTAACTAACTAACTAACTACTAACTAACTAACTAACTAACTACTAACTACTAACTAACTAACTAACTAACTAACTAACTAACTAACTTAACTAACTAACTACTAACTAACTAACTAACTAACTACACTAATACTAACTACTAACTAACTAACACTAACTAACTAACTACTAACTAACTAACTAACTACTACTAACTAACTAACTAACTAACTAACTAACTAACTAACTAACTAACTAACTAACTAACTAACTAACTAACTAACTAACTTAACTAACTAACTACTAACTAACTAACTACTAACTACTACGACTAACTAACTAACTAACTAACTAACTAACTAACTAACTACTAACTAACTAACTAACTAACTACTAACTAACTATAACTAACTTAACTACTAACTAACTAACTAACTAACTAACTAACTAACTAACTACTAACTAACTAACTAACTAACTAACTAACTAACTAACTACTAACTAACTAACTAACTAACTACTAACTAACTAACTACCTACCTAACTAACTAACCTAACTAACTAACTAAACTAACTAACTAACTAACTACTAACTAACTAACTAACTAACTAACTAACTAACTAACTAACTAACTAACTAACTAACAACTAACTAACTAACTAACTAACTAACTAACTAACTAACTAACTAACTAACTAACTAACTAACTAACTAACTAACTAACTAACTAACTAACTAACTAACTAACTAACTACTAACTAACTAACTAACTAACTAACTAACTAACTAACTAACTAACTAACTAACTAACTAACTAACTAACTAACTAACTAACTAACTAACTAACTAACTAACTAACTAACTAACTAACTAACTAACTAACTAACTAACTAACTAACTAACTAACTAACTAACTAACTAACTAACTAACTAACTAACTAACTAACTAACTAACTAACTAACTAACTAACTAACTAACTAACTAACTAACTAACTAACTAACTAACTAACTAACTACTAACTAACTAACTAACTAACTAACTAACTAACTAACTAACTAACTAACTAACTAACTAACTAACTAACTAACTAACTAACTAACTACGAACTAACTACTAACTAACTAACTAACTAACTAACTAACTACTAACTTAACTAACTAACTAACTAACTAACTAACTACTAACTAACTAACTAACTAACTAACTAACTAACTAACTAACTACTAACTAACTAACTAACTAACTAACTAACTAACTACTAACTAACTAACTACTACTAACTAACTAACAACTAACTACTAACTAACTAACTAACTAACTAACTAACTAACTAACTAACTACTAACTACTAACTAACTAACTAACTAACTAACTAACTAACTAACTACTAACTAACTAACTAACTAACTCACTAACTAACTACTAACTAACTAACTACTAACTAACTAACTCTAACTAACTAACTAACTATACTAACTACTACTAACTAACTAACTAACTAACTAACTAACTACTAACTAACTAACTAACTAACTACTAACTACTAACTAACTAACTAACTAACTAACTAACTAACTAACTAACTAACTACTAACTAACTAACTAACTAACTAACTACTAACTACTAACTACTAAAACTACTAACTAACGAACTAACTAACTAACTAACTAACTAACTAACTAACTAACTAACTAACTAACTAACTACTAACTAACTAACTAACTAACTAACTAACTAACTACCTAACTAACTAACTAACTACTAACTAACTAACTAACTAACTAACTACTAACTAACTAACTAACTAACTACTAACTAACTAACTAACTAACTACTAACTACTAACTAACTAACTAACTAACTAACTAACTAACGAACTAACTAACTAACTAACTAACTAGCTAACTAACTAACTAACTAACTAACAATACAGTCCTATAAACAGAAGCTCAGTTTTCTAGATGTTGTTCTTTACAAGTTTAAAATGCTTGTTCCTGAGGCAGGTATTATCTGAAATAACTTCGATTTCAAAATATTTGGCCTTAATTTCGACAAATGACTGGTAAAGTTTCACTACGCTTGCTCTTCAGTCGTTTGTATAGAGGACTTAGAATATGAACCATCATTCTAATCTCGAACTTAATAATTTTAAGGTGAATTTTGTAGGGTTTACCGCATAGGATCATTGTGACCCTAATCAATGTTATTTCAAGTAGCCGTAAGATATTGTCTGACCTATGTTTTTAACTTAGCATACGTTGAGTAGCATACGTTGAATAGCTTCCTCAAGCCCCCGTTTATAGGTAGATTAGCTCCTTTATTTCCGATTATCCCCAAGTACCCATATCATGCATGATGATTTTACATTATGACGCCATATTAAATCCAGTTTACACATTCCATTACAGCTAGGACTTTCGCCTAGAAGCTGGGTTTGTCATTAGTAAGACGGTGGATGGGATTTTAATGTATAACCCCACAACTGCTTTGTTTCTAAGTTCAGAGCCATTCGTGCAACAACAGTTTCCCGTAAAGGTTTGCTCTACTTCTCAGCTTGACTACGATCTTCTATATAGAAGTATGTCTGGTGTTTGTTCAGAACCTTCCAATATATCATATACAGGATCTTGATGGATATATTGGACGGTTATGCACAAACACCGGATTGATCAAGGGTCGTCTAACAGAAGTTTTTTAGCGTAAAGAAAAGAGCCCCTCGACTATGAGTTCCAACTCGTTTCTTACATGCGTTTTGATTAGGGAATATCTAGAAAAGCTTATAAAACTTGGGCCAACGCAGAACTTATGAACCCATGATTTTCGAAAATTTAGAGAAATCATAAAAACAAACCCGACAACGTTGACAACCCTTGATATGTGGAACTTAAGAATACTTGCCCGGTTAGAGGCACAATGACGAAATTCAAATTCAATATCCAACAAGTGAGATGCGATATCTTGACAACAGATAAATATTATCAAATACAAACACAGAAATATGAAAGTAGAATTGCAAAGAATATAAGGAAAGCATTAAGTGATCGCATCATAATAGCTCGGTTCCGTACGAAGATGAGGATAACATTTAAAATTATCCAATTACGCTCCCACAGAAGATTCAGATAGAAATGTTTTACGATCAGTTGGCTGTAACTATATAAAGGTTTAATTGTGCTACGATAGGCATGGAGAAAATAGTTATCGTAGCGCAGATATTGATTCGTATCACAATAAAGATTTAGCTATGCTGAAGGTAGAGAAGGTTCGCATCAATTTTGCCGTTGAATGAATGCATAGTAACATAGCAAGTGAACAATGTGCTTTCTTACCTTTACAATCACATGGTAAGCACCACCGCCCTTTGTGCTTCTTGCAATTGTTGTACATGGTTTTGCAGGTCCATTTACAAGCTCAAGTACTCGAGCGATCTAATCTCTAACCACTCCGTTCCGTTTACAATCTCGCAGATGGGATGGCCTCGAATCCATTAGGGAGTACTTGTTCATATTCACAAAGAACACACTGTAGAAAATCTGCTATGAACAGAGTAAACCGTAAACATACCCGGACAAGAAAGGAAAATGCAATAGTATCACTTGTATAAGATACCTTACATCCATCACCATTCAACCCAGTACACTTATCATTCATCCGACACTCTCACTGAGAAAACTATTAGACGCACTCACTCTTGAAATAGGCTGAGGTCTGCATATTCCTACATCCATCCAGTATCATAAACACTTGACACCAACTCATTTACAACGCTTGAGTCCACTAACATTCTCTTCCCGAGAGTTTAAACCACAGCCACCACCTGCACCCCGAAACTCTGCCCTGTGGACTACACATTCTGGTGGTACCAGATTATGTGGTTCTCTGGTTCGACCCCATGTCAAATCATTCCAAGGAAAGACCGAGGATGTTACATTTGATCATCGCCAGTTTATATTCCCTGCAGTTCTAGTGGTATTAGTTGCACCTATTTTCACCGGAATTGCATTCATTAAGGTAACATGCCGCTAGGGTCCAGGAGGATTAAGAGACTACAACAGATAAGTCCTTACTACTGTAGAACCACAAAGCTGGAGATTGAAGGATCATTTCGTGAGTAACGGAAGCCATAAACATCAATCCACCAAGAAATGACCAGTCAAAGTAGAAGAGTGATCATCACAATTAGTAGCCTTCCCAGACTGACTTATTATATTAAATTATGGGTAAAAATTGATCAAAATTTCAGTAGTTGGCAGAAAATTTTATGGGCTACATATCTATATACTCTACCATAAAGAGAAGATACTTATTTTACCACAAGTATAGTATTTTTAAGATATGATATGTAAATTGTTATGACAGAAATAAATAGCAAATACAAAATTCCTTAGAGAATGATAGCATCCGCCATTTCATCGCAAGAAGAAAATCAAAATGTTTGTAATATATTGCTCGCGAAAATAATGTTTTTCCAATAAACATTTGAATAATTTATACAAATACTTATGTTTTTGTTTATAAAGCCAAATGTTTAGTTGTTGTTGGGGCATCAGCCAGACTACACAACTGAACGAGCAATTGAGTGCTTAGTTGTAGCAAATAATATTTGCAATATTTAAAATGGGCCATAGACACTCACTCAACTATTTCCTTTTCAATTGTACTGATTATATAGTGAAATGATATTGAAAATGTATTGAACGATCTGTTTTTCGGTCTGTTTGCTCTTTATCAAGCAAATTAAACGATCAATAAGTCATTTGCGAAACAAACATTTTGCACCCTATTCCATTTTTTTCAATCTTTTAAAAATTTTCATTAAATTTAAGTTTTACTAGTTCTTTTATATATGATTTTTAAAATATATTTTATTCTTTCTTTTTATATAAATTTTGACTAACTGTCAATATTTTGTGAATGAAATTAAACAAAAGAAGAAGTGAGTGGAACAGAAAACTTTAAAAAGCATTTTCAATTACAACATTATAAAGATGGACAATCTGTCTACAACAATATTGACCACATGTACTAGAAATTAATATTTATAAGCGAAGGCCCAAGCCAAACTAAAATTCATGTTCGACACATGTCTCTAAGGATTAACACAAGTGACCACAAAATCGTCATCAACGGCAAAACATAGACACAAACATACACACACACATACACTCACACAAACCTAAATACCAACACACTTATAGTTATATGAAAATACAAACAACCGAACAGTCTTCTGCCAACCATTCAAATATCAAGTAAAAAAAAAAATTGGAAAAAAAATAACAAAACATCATCATTGAAGAGACACTTTGTACCGAGCAACCAAACTGACTGACCAACAATTTGTTCACATACACTCATATGGAACTGTATTCATATACTTGCCAACCTAGAGAAAAACTGTCAAATTGTAAAACGACTACTTCAAAATATGCTCCCACATTGGGATGCATACTTCTCAACACGAAAAAATATGAGGGAAATCGGAAAAGGATGTTAAATACTTTCAAAGTCGGTGATTAATTAGTTTTAGAAGATCTGAGACAAAAACAATTGTTAATGCCAAACAAAAATGTCCTAAAGGTCTAAAAATTCGTAGTAATACCTTTCTGATTTTGTAGACGTATGTATCTTTAGGTAATCCATTTTGGACCTATTGAGACGATCTCTCGATATTCGGAAAATACTTAGATGTTCTGACATCGTATTGGATTCACTTTATGTATATAGATGCTTAGTTGTTCTCTGTGGTAGATTGAGTTATGAAAAGTATTGGGTAACACAAAGGGACTAATCTATATATTAACAAGTAAGAAATTATAGTCGGGCGAGGCCGACCATATAATACCCTACAACTTTGACACAAATATAATGTGATTTATAATAAAGGATTTAAATTGAATTCTACCTTGCCTCAGATATACATACTTAAGCCGTTTATTGTTGAATAAAATTGTGGACATTTAAGTGAAATTTTGATGGGGCTTTTCATAGGGGCTAGGGTCATATGAGGACCTATTATTATAGAATTCGTGAGGGTCATCAAATCGACTCAGAAAATGATTCTTAGCCGATTGGTATACTTTAAGGTGGGTATAGGACCAATATTATTGTGCGTTACAAACATCAGCACAAACCCAATATACCCTCCCCACTGAAGTGGTGTAGGGTATAATAATCATAAAGAAGAGCTTTCTCACTCTGGAATTATAATGTAAGAGTTTCGTAAAACTTTGAAAGCTTAAAGAACTTTAACGAAAGATTATGTTGAAGTTCTTTAAGCTAGATTCGCTACCAGAGTTTAGATCGTATCTAACAATATAGATTCAGAAACTTTTGAAACTATCGGAGGAACAGATAATGAAATAACATTGAAGAAAGTATATCGTCCTTCTTGAATCAGATATCAGTTTCGGAGTCCAGTTATAATTGTGTGTTTGTACCTATCTACGGGAACTGAACAGTAAGATAGACTATTCCACTCAGTTGGTTTACCTAAAACTATCTACCATCGTCCTTGAGTGATACAGGTAACATTACAGGTAGTAATTCATATATGTAAACGCGATCTAGCTAAAGAAATTCCTCCAAAATGACAAGTTAAGAGCCCCTGAAAAGCTGGAGAGTGTTGAACTCTTTTTGAGCATCAGTTACCGAATTACAGCAGTACACTACTCGACTGGAGCCACTCATTCCCACTTCTGAAGTCACATTTGTTGATTCGGAATAATACAAAGTCACATTTGATGATTCGGAATAATACAAAGTGCTTTACGTGAACACCTTCTGTGTTGGCCTTTTTTACGGTGGTACTTTTACAATCACAGAGTGAGCTTATTATACGCCGGTGACAATTTTTGACATGATTCTGCTGGTTCATGTACAAGCACTTTACTCATGTAATCGAGCCATCTAATCAATAACCATTGCTGCCCCGTTATGAAACTTCCGAGATGCAAAAACATCACTTCCGTTACTTCCAGAATTATAGACATTACCGTACATCAGTCTTTTAACCAACAGTCTCTTCCCGCGAGTTTAATTTTAAACCACAGCCACTATTCAGAAGGGACTTTTTCAATAACAAGACCAGATAAATGTCGAAACTCTGACCTGTGGACTACAGATTTCCTTAGTACTAGATTATAAAGCTACCTGGTTCGACCCCAGGTCAAATCATTCCAAGGAAATGCCGAGAATACACTTGACACCACCGGGTTTATAGTCTCGGGAAACTATAGGGTTTGTAGCATATCTTTACCCGCGGATTGCAATAACACCAAGAAGAGGGAAGATCGAATCATTTCAAGGAAAAGCCGAGGATTCATTTGCCACCACCAGGTTTATAGTTCAGGCAAACTTAAGATATTTGTAATATGTATTTTCCCCCCGATTGCAATAACACCCGGAAGATGCCCCTGGGAGGAACATTCAGAGACTATATTCTGTTTGCAGTTCCGTAACTTGGAACTCTAGTTAGCCATGAGTTTTAAGGAATAATGAATTTGACTGTTATTGGTACATCATCGTCATCATTAAAATGTGAAATAATGATACAGATGGCCAAAGATACGCCCTAAACTAATTGAACATGTCTCATGTTAGA
>NW_023995176.1:20000-45000 GCF_015586225.1 Lucilia sericata | reverse complement strand
ATTCTTAATTTGCGAGCAAGTTAGTCCTGCAAATTACTTTTTTTTTACTTTTTTTGGTTCTATTTTACTTTTCGCCCTCCCCTCTAAAAGTGCAGTGTCACATGATGTTGTTTTTCGAATGGTTTTCATATTGTTGATGGTTCCTCAGTGTCCACATAAGTTTTTTATTTGTTTGCCAGAAAGTAGTTTGAAAAAAAGTTTTCTTTTCTAGTGTTTTCAAACATTTTTATTTTTGTATTAAACTGACATACCACCAAGTAAACAATTTGTGACATTGATGGCTTTTGGGATAACGTTCAACATATATATATTTTTATAAAGTGAAAAACTAAAGAAAAAATATGAATAGAAAACTCTTGAAAGTTTTTGTTTTTTTCCCCTTCTTTAAGCAAATAATTGAAATTCTTGTTTTATCCTTTTGATATAGTATACTTCTATTGCAATGTTCTTTTTTTCATTTTGGTAAAAATATAAAAATTTTTTACTTAGTCGCCTTTTTTTTTGTTTGCTTTAGCAGCGAGTGAACCCTTAAAATTCCGTCACGCAACTTGTGGGAATAATTTTTCAACACTTACTACTTAACTTTCCATATTCTTCCTTTTTTTGCTCGTCCATTCTGTTTCTTGGTTTTCCTTTTTTGTTATGCATTTCCGACATAATGAAGTGGCGCAAAGCTAAATATAGTCTATGTTTAGCCACAAATATTGTTTGAAATCGTTTGCATTTTTTGTCTGTTACCTTATTTTGTTTGTCATTAGCTTACCCTGATATAAGGTTAGATTTTGTAGGTTATTCAAACTTGTAATTATTAACATTTACAATTTTGGTTAATTTAGCAAAGGGATTCTGAACATAAGTTGATTAACAGCTCCTAAATAACTAACTAACTAACTAACTAACTAACTAACTACTAACTAACTACTAACTAACTACTACTAACTAACTAACTAACTAACTAACTAACTAACTAACTACTACTAACTAACTAACTAACTAACTACTAACTAACTAACTAACTAACTAACTAACTAACTAACTAACTAACTAACTAACTAACTAACTAACTAACTAACTAACTAACTAACTAACTAACTAACTAACTAACTAACTACTAACTAACTAACTAACTAACTAACTAACTAACTAACTAACTAACTAACTACTAACTAACTAACTAACTACTAACTAACTAACTAACTAACTACTAACTAACTAACTAACTAACTAACTAACTAACTAACTAACTAACTAACTAACTAACTAACTAACTACTAACTAACTAACTAACTAACTAACTAACTAACTAACTAACTAACTACTAACTAACTAACTAACTAACTACTAACTAACTAACTACTAACTAACTAACTAACTAACTAACTAACTAACTAACTAACTAACTAACTAACTAACTAACTAACTACCTAACTAACTAACTAACTAACTAACTAACTAACTAACTAACTAACTAACTAACTAACTAACTAACTACTAACTAACTAACTAACTAACTAACTAACTAACTAACTAACTAACTAACTAACTAACTAACTAACTAACTAACTAACTAACTAACTAACTAACTAACTAACTAACTAACTAACTAACTAACTAACTAACTAACTAACTAACTAACTAACTAACTAACTAACTAACTAACTAACTAACTAACTAACTAACTAACTAACTAACTAACTAACTAACTAACTAACTAACTAACTAACTAACTAACTACTAACTAACTAACTAACTAACTAACTAACTAACTAACTAACTAACTAACTAACTAACTAACTAACTAACTAACTAACTAACTACTAACTAACTAACTAACTAACTAACTAACTAACTAACTAACTAACTAACTAACTAACTAACTAACTAACTAACTAACTAACTAACTAACTAACTAACTAACTAACTAACTAACTAACTAACTAACTAACTAACTAACTAACTAACTAACTAACTAACTAACTAACTAACTAACTAACTAACTAACTAACTAACTAACTAACTAACTAACTAACTAACTAACTAACTAACTAACTAACTAACTAACTAACTAACTAACTAACTAACTAACTAACTAACTACTAACTACTAACTAACTAACTAACTAACTAACTAACTAACTAACTAACTAACTAACTAACTAACTAACTAACTAACTAACTAACTAACTAACTAACTAACTAACTAACTAACTAACTAACTAACTAACTAACTAACTAACTAACTAACTAACTAACTAACTAACTGACAACGCTTCATTTTTGAGCCACCTGTCTAGATAGAACCTGGTGTTAAATTCGTTCACTTCGTTTAACACCTGCATCGTTTGCTCCTGGAAGGAATTCTGACACTTAACATGCTATTAATGAGTGCAGTCAGACGGTTGGTTTAAAACTCAGGACACAATGTCATTAAGTTCGATATGACCAATGTGCAATATAGTAGTCAGTGCTTCTGAGGGAATGGTCCTTAGTGCACCTGTTGGACCAATGCATTCTGATCTCTGAACTCTATATCTACAATAAAATTATTTTTTGTTGGAGTTCATCATACTAGAGATCGAAGTAGTTACCCTCTAGTGGCCTCCGGTAGGTTAGTGGTTAGTGTTCTAGTCTGGTAGGCCAGAGGTGGGAGGTTCGATTCCCACCTGAGGCACTGGTTAAGGTGCGCACAACAGGCCCGATAGAGGCCTAGGTGTATTTCTTCGGATTTAATGTATATATGTACATCCTCCTTTCAAACTAGTTACCCTCTATGAATAGAATGGCACCCATAACATAGTGTTTAATTCGAGTGATCTTTCGACCGGTGATGACTCTTTTGAAGCGTCGATGTACCTTCTGGAAAGAATCGTACGGCATACTTTACTTTCCATGAAGTTTCCAAGTGAAATTTCTGAATAAAAATGTGACATTAAGTCGACTATAGCCTCCATTTTTATGATATTTTCACTTTTATGCACTTCTTCGTAATATTAAATTCTGTATTTCTTTCTCTTAATTCCACAGGAAATAAATTTTTGTTGAGGGTTTAATTAAAGCAGAATGATTTGCATTAGTATTCTATTAAATTAAATGTTGACGCGAAAAAAGCAAATAACTTAATATTTA
This sequence comes from Lucilia sericata, assembly GCF_015586225.1. Taxonomy (NCBI): domain Eukaryota; kingdom Metazoa; phylum Arthropoda; class Insecta; order Diptera; family Calliphoridae; genus Lucilia; species Lucilia sericata. The sequence continues at coordinate 41,875 of NW_023995176.1, read as the reverse complement.
AACTAAAAAGCATTTGGGTTGAGTCTGCATGAGGTTGATGCCACAACTTCTTGCAGATTCAATTGCTATCTATAACAGAACATTTTCCTCAGTCATTACTATTACTATCCCTAAACTAATTCAACATTAAAAGCTTTTTTATTTAATACGATTATATAAACACTCACTTCTTCTTATCCTTTCAAGGATAACAAATCTTTATTATAGACATATGAGTATATTTTAACATTTTTAATAAACTTTTTCTCTATGTATGCAGCCTTCCAAATATAAATATTTTTTTTTATTCCAAAAATAAGTTTGCAATAAATTTTCTACTTGTATTTAGTTTTAAGTACATATATTTTTTGTCGACAAAAACTTATAGAGACAGAGACAGACTAATGATGGACAGTTACATAAATAAGAACATGAACATAGACATGTGACATTTGAAATGTTCAAATTTTGAAAACGAATGAACGAACAACAAAAATATTCGTAGAAGATCTAGAGAAGACTGAACTGACGAAGAAGAAAAAAACTGTAAAAACAAGATGAACTTAAACTAAAGACAATAAATGCAAGTTACTTGAAACAAGAAAGAAAGACAACACGAATAACAAAAACAATAATAAATATTTGAAATTTAAAGGGTTTCCTAATAAGGACGGGTTAGTATGGAACCTAATGTTGAAATTTCGGATGATACGTATCTAATTTATAATTCTTTCGCAGCCTAGTTTGGGCAGTTACGAACTTTCCATAGAGAGACTTAATGTAATGTTAGAACAGATAAAAGTTTTACTATATGGCCCGCTAATCGTATAACTTGCAAAGATATGTTTGACACTAACTACTGATAGCCGGGAAATGCCTTTAAAACTGTTATCTGCAAAGAGCTCTCCTTATACTGCTCTAACTTATAAGTCCACCAGGAAATGCCTTTCAAACTGTTATCTGCAAAGAGCTCTCCTTATATTGCTCTAACTTATAAGTCCACCAGAGAGTTCTGATATACCAGTTCTGAAATATCTACCCATCCTAATTCGAAACCCTTTAATACTATAACAATTGCAAGTAAGATTTACAGTTATAGTTGTTTGTGTTATAGCAGCACGAGTGAAAGTATTAGTAGTAGTAGTAGATGATGCCAAATAAATGACGTTTTGCCAGAGTAAACTTAATTTAAGTGTAAAATATGTGTGTTTGTATAAAAATAGCATGTAGTTGTATTATACTTACAAACACATACAAAAATTCTAATGCGTATGTATTTAAATTAGACTAATTCAAAGCCATAACTAGAAAATATCATAAAATTGCTGACATACATAGTCTATAGTCTAGTCTATAATATAGTCTTTAGTCTGGTCTATAGTCTAGTCTATAGTCTAGTCTATAATATAGTCTTTAGTCTGGTCTATAGTCTAGTCTATAGTCTAGTCTATAGTCAAGTCTATAGTCTAGTCTATAGTCTAGTCTATAGTCTAGTATATAGTCTAGTCTATAGTCTAGTCTATAGTCTAGTCTATAGCCTAGTCTATAGTCTAGTCTATAGTCTAGTCTATACACTAGTCTATAGTCTAGTCTATAGTCTAGTCTATAGTCTAGTCTATAGTCTAGTCTATAGTCTAGTCTATAGTCTAGTCCATAGTATAGTCTATAGTCTAGTTTATAGTCTACTCTATAGTCTAGTCTATAGTCTAGTTTATAGTCTAGTCTATAGTCTAGTCTATAGTCTAGTCTATAGCCTAGTCTAGTCTGTAGTCTAGTCTATAGTCTAGTCTATAGTATAGTCTATAGCCTAGTCTATAGTCTAGTCTATAGTCTAGTCTATAGTCTAGTCTAGTCTATAGTCTAGTCTATAGTCTAGTCTATAGTCTAGTCTATAGTCTAGTCTATAGTCTAGTCTATAGTCTAGTCTATAGTCTAGTCAATAGTCTAGTCAATAGTCTAGTCAATAGTCTAGTCTATAGTCTAGTCTATAGTCTAGTCTATAGTCTAGTCTATAGTCTAGTCTATAGTCTAGTCTATTGTCTAGTCTATAGTCTAGTCTATAGTCTAGTCTATAGTCTAGTCTATAGTCTAGTCTATAGTCTAGTCTATAGTCTAGTCTATAGTCTAGTCTGTAGTCTAGTCTATAGTCTAGTCTATAGTATAGTCTATAGCCTAGTCTATCGTCTAGTCTATAGTCTAGTCCATAGTATAGTCTATAGTCTAGTCTATAGTCTAGTCTATAGTCTAGTCTATAGTCTAGTCTATACACTAGTCTATAGTCTAGTCTATAGTCTAGTCTATAGTCTAGTCTATAGTCTAGTCTATAGTCTAGTCTATAGTCTAGTCTATAGTCTAGTCTATAGTCTAGTCTATAGTCTAGTCTATAGTCTAGTCTATAGTCTAGTCTATAGTCTAGTCTATAGTCAAGCCTATAGTCTAGTCTATAGTCTAGTCTATAGTCTAGTCTATAGTCTAGTCTATAGTCTAGTCTATAGTCTAGTCTATAGTCTAGTCTATAGTCTAGTCTATAGTCTAGTCTATAGTCTAGTCTATAGTCTAGTCTATAGTCTAGTCCATAGTATAGTCTATAGTCTAGTTTATAGTCTACTCTATAGTCTAATCTATAGTCTAGTTTATAGTCTAGTCTATAGTCTAGTCTATAGTCTAGTCTATAGTCTAGTCTGTAGTCTAGTCTATAGTCTAGTCTATAGTATAGTCTATAGCCTAGTCTATAGTCTAGTCTATAGTCTAGTCTACAGTCTAGTCTAGTCTATAGTCTAGTCTAGTCTATAGTCTAGTCTTGTCTATAGTCTAGTCTAGTCTATAGTCTAGTCTATAGTTTAGTCTATAGTCTAGTCTATAGTCTAGTCTATAGTCTAGTCTATAGTCTAGTCTATAGTCTAGTCTATAGTCTAGTCTATAGTCTAGTCTATAGTCTAGTCTATAGTCTAGTCTATAGTCTAGTCTATAGTCTAGTCTATAGTCTAGTCTATAGTCTAGTCTATAGTCTAGTCTATAGTCTGGTCTATAGTCTAGTCTATAGTCTAGTCTATAGTCTAGTCTATAGTTTAGTCTATAGTCTAGTCTATAGTCTAGTCTATAGTCTAGTCTAGTCTAGTCTATAGTCTAGGTTATAGTCTAGTCTATAGTCTAGTCTATAGTCTAGTCTATAGTCTAGTCTATAGTCTAGTCTATAGTCTGGTCTATAGTCTGGTCTATAGTCTAGTCTATAGTCTAGACTATAGTCTAGTCTATAGTAGTCTATAATATAGTCTTTAGTCTGGTCTACAGTCTAGTCTATAGTCTAGTCTATAGTCAAGTCTATAGTCTAGTCTATAGTCTAGTCTATAGTCTAGTATATAGTCTAGTCTATAGTCTAGTCTATAGTCTAGTCTATAGTCTAGTCTATAGCCTAGCCTATAGTCTATCTATAGTATGTATATCAGTCTAGTATACAGTCTATCTATAGTCTAGTCTATAGTCTAGTCTATAGTCTAGTCTATAGTCCAGTCTATAGTCTAGTCAATAGTCTAGTCTATAGTCTATAGTCTAGTCTAGTCTAGCTAGTCTAGTCTATAGTCTAGTCTATAGTCTAGTCTATAGTCTAGTCTATAGTCTAGTCTATAGTCTAGTCTATAGTCTAGTCTATAGTCTAGTAGTCTAGTCTATAGTCTAGTCTCTAGTCTAGTTATAGTCAGTCTATAGTCTAGTCTTAGGTCTAGTCTATAGTCTAGTCTATAGTTCTTGTCTATAGTCTAGTCTATAGTCTAGTCTATAGTCTAGTCTATAGTCTAGTCGTAGTCTAGTCTCTTAGTCTAGTCTATAGTATGTCTATAGTATAGTCTAGCTAGTCTATAGCTAGTATATAGTCTAGTCATAGGCTAGTCCATAGATAGTCTATAGGTCTAGTCTATAGTTCTGTCTAGTCTAGTCTATACTCTAGTCTATAGTCTAGTCTATAGTCTAGTCTATACTAATTGTCTATAGTCTAGTCTATAGTCTAGTCTATAGTCTAGTCTATAGTCTCTAGTATATAGTCTAGTCTATAGTCTAGTCTATAGTTAGTCTATAGTATAGTCTATAGTCGAGTTATAGTCTAGTCTATAGTCTAGTCTATAGTCTAGTCTAGTCTAGTCTATAGTCTAGTCTATAGTCTAGTCTATAGTCTAGTCTATAGTCTAGTCTATAGTCTAGTCTATAGTCTAGTCTATAGTCTAGTCCATAGTAAAGTCTATAGTCTAGTTTATAGTCTAGTCCATAGTAAAGTCTATAGTCTAGTTTATAGTCTAGTCTATAGTCTAGTCTATAGTCTAGTTTATAGTCTAGTCTATAGTCTAGTTTATAGTCTAGTCTATAGTCTAGTCTATAGTCTAGTTTATAGTCTAGTCTATAATATAGTCTTTAGTCTGGTCTATAGTCTAGTCTATAGTCTAGTCTATAATATAGTCTTTAGTCTGGTCTATAGTCTAGTCTATAGTCTAGTCTATAGTCAAGTCTATAGTCTAGTCTATAGTCTAGTCTATAGTCTAGTATATAGTCTAGTCTATAGTCTAGTCTATATTCTAGTCTATAGCCTAGTCTATAGTCTAGTCTATAGCCTAGTCTATAGTCTAGTCTATAGTCTAGTATACAGTCTAGTATACAGTCTAGTCTATAGTCTAGTCTATAGTCCTAGTCTATAGTCTAGTCAATAGTCTAGTCAATAGTCCTAGTCTTTAGTCTAGTCTATAGTCTAGTCTATAGTCTAGTCTATAGTCTAGTCTATAGTCTAGTCTATAGTCTAGTCTATAGTCTAGTCTATAGTCTAGTCTATAGTCTAGTCTATAGTCTAGCTATAGTCTAGTCTATAGTCTAGTCTATAGTCTAGTCTAATAGTCTAATCTATAGTCTAGTCTATAGTCTAGTCTATAGTCTAGTCTATAGTCTAGTCTATAGTATAGTCTATAGCCTAGTCTATAGTCTAGTCTATAGTCTAGTCTGTAGTCTAGTCTATAGTCTAGTCCATAGTATAGTCTATAGTCTAGTCTATAGTCTAATCTATAGTCTAGTCTATAGTCTAGTCTATACTCTAGTCTATAGTCTAGTCTATAGTCTAGTCTATAGTCTAGTCTATAGTCTAGTCTATAGTCTAGTCTTAGTCTAGTCTATAGTCTAGTCTATAGTCTAGTCTATAGTCTAGTCTATAGTCTAGTCTATAGTCTAGTCTAGTCTAGTCTATAGTCTAGTCTATAGTCTAGTCTTAGTCTAGTCTATAGTCTAGTCTATAGTCTAGTCTATAGTCTAGTCTATAGTCTAGTCTATAGTCTAGTCTATAGTCTAGTCTATAGTCTAGTCTATAGTCTAGTCTATAGTCTAGTCTATAGTCTAGTCTATAGTCTAGTCTATAGTCTAGTCTATAGTCTAGTCTATAGTCTAGTCTATAGTCTAGTCTATAGTCTAGTCTATAGTCTAGTCTATAGTCTAGTCATAGTATAGTCTATAGTCTAGTTATAGTCTAGTCTATAGTCTAGTCTATAGTCTAGTTTATAGTCTAGTCTATAGTCTAGTCTATAGTCTAGTCTATAGTCTAGTCTATAGTCTAGTCTGTAGTCTAGTCTATAGTCTAGTCTATAGTATAGTCTATAGTCTAGTCTATAGTCTAGTCTATAGTCTAGTCTATAGTCTAGTCTACAGTCCAGTCTATAGTCTAGTCTATAGTCTAGTCTATAGTCTAGTCTATAGTCTAGTCTATAGTCTAGTCTATAGTCTAGTCTATAGTCTAGTCTATAGTCTAGTCTAAAGTCTATTCTATAGTCTAGTCTATAGTCTAGTCTGTAGTCTAGTCTATAGTCTAGTCTATAGTATAGTCTTTAGCCTAGTCTATAGTCTAGTCTATAGTCTAGTCTATAGTCTAGTCTATAGTCTAGTCTATAGTCTAGTCTATAGTCTAGTCTATAGTCTAGTCTATAGTCTAGTCTATAGTCTAGTCTACAGTCCAGTCTATAGTCTAGTCTATAGTCTAGTCTATAGTCTAGTCTATAGTCTAGTCTATAGTCTAGTCTATAGTCTAGTCTATAGTCTAGTCTATAGTCTAGTCTAAAGTCTATTCTATAGTCTAGTCTATAGTCTAGTCTGTAGTCTAGTCTATAGTCTAGTCTATAGTATAGTCTTTAGCCTAGTCTATAGTCTAGTCTATAGTCTAGTCTATAGTCTAGTCCATAGTATAGTCTATAGTCTAGTCTAGTCTAGTCTATAGTCTAGTCTGTAGTCTAGTCTATAGTCTAGTCTATAGTATAGTCTATAGCCTATTCTATAGTCTAGTCTATAGTCTAGTCTATAGTCTAGTCTATAGTCTAGTCTATAGTCTAGTCTATAGTCTAGTCTATAGTCTAGTCTATAGTCTAGTCTATAGTCTAGTCTATAGTCTAGTCTATAGTCTAGTCTATAATCTAGTCTATAGTCTAGTCTATAGTCTAGTCTATAGTCTAGTCTATAGTCTAGTCTATAGTCTAGTCTATATTCTAGTCTATAGTCTAGTCTATAGTCTAGTCTATAGTCTAGTCTATAGTCTAGTCTATAGTCTAGTCTATAGTCTAGTCTATAGTCTAGTCTTAGTCTAGTCTATAGTCTAGTCTATAGCCTAGTCTATAGTCTAGTCTATAGTCTAGTCTATAGTCTAGTCTATAGTCTAGACTAGTCTATAGTCTAGTCTAGTCTATAGTCTAGTCTATAGTCTAGTCTATAGTCTAGTCTATAGTCTAGTCTATAGTCTAGTCTATAGTCTAGTCTATAGTCTAGTCTAGTCTATAGTAGTCTATGTCTAGTCTATAGTCTAGTCTATAGTCTAGTCTATAGTCTAGTCTATAGTCTAGTCTATAGTCTAGTCTATAGTCTAGTCTATAGTCTAGTCTATAGTCTAGTCTATAGTCTAGTCTATAGTCTAGTCTATAGTCTAGTCTATAGTCTAGTCTATAGTCTAGTCTATAGTCTAGTCTATAGTCTAGTCTATAGTCTAGTCTATAGTCTAGTCTATAGTCTAGTCTATAGTCTAGTCTATAGTCTAGTCTATAGTCTAGTCTATAGTCTAGTCTATAGTCTAGTCTATAGTCTAGTCTATAGTCTAGTCTATAGTCTAGTCTATAGTCTAGTCTATAGTCTAGTCTATAGTCTAGTCTATAGTCTAGTCTATAGTCTAGTCTATAGTCTAGTCTATAGTCTAGTCTATAGTCTAGTCTATAGTCTAGTCTATAGTCTAGTCTATAGTCTAGTCTATAGTCTTGTCTATAGTCTAGTCTATAGTCTAGTCTATAGTCTAGTCTATAGTCTAGTCTATAGTCTAGTCTATAGTCTAGTCTATATTCTGGTCTATATTCTAGTCTATATTCTGGTCTATATTCTAGTCTATAGTCTAATCTATAGTCTAGTCAATAGTCTGGTCTATAGTCAAGTCTAAAGTCTAGTCTATAGTTTAGTCTATAGTCTAGTGTATAGTCCAGTCTATAGTCTAGTCTATAGTCTAGTCTATAGTCTAGTCTAAAGTCTAGTCTATAGTCTAGTCTATAGTCTAGTCTATAATCTAGTCTATAATCAAGTCTATTCTAATCGTAATAAATAGTAAGTGTGAAGGTTGTTGACGCTGCTGAAGGCGCTGCTACTCTTGCAAGGTGTTTCAAAAGATGATGATGATAACTTTGAAGAGTTTTATAGAACTTGGCATTATGGGGAAACAAAACCGGTATCTAAGATGCGTCATCCCGAAGTGTTTTCTTGGGTGACACTAACTCAAGAATAAGCTGCAGTTTAATTGGTTGAGTCGGATGCAAAAGATACTGAATACCCAAAACGCTGTTATTCCGGGGAAAAATGTAAAGTAGTTGCTGAAGTTGACATCCCTAGGTCGAATATTCATTCCGATGCGTAGAACCGGCTGTAGTGGAGTTCCGATGTATTGTGTATTGTATTATGTATTGTACTAGGAAATTCCTCCTAATGCAAACTTGCAATCAATTGATTCCGAAGTCGGTGGTCGCTTCCTGCAAAGTTATTATTACCAATACGTCCTTAAATATCGGCCAATGCATATGTATCTCCAACAGACTGATTCTCAATAAGTAAAGTATACGGGCAATATCAACATATCGTAAATATACATAACTACATTTGATTTCCGAGTGACAGTGAAACAGTTTTAATTTATCTGAGGACATATATGATTAGTTAGGAGCTAAAGATATGCCCGGTTTTTCTCGAGATTGTTCTATTTATATTTAGTTTCCAAAAATTTTGCAAAAAATTTGTTTGTAGCAGTCTAATATTACAACTACTCGTATCAAATACAAGACAAGTCAACAGTTTTGTACAAGTATTAAAACAAGAAGGATGGATGTCTAAACCGATGACTGTCAAACTGTTTAAGGACGAACATCTAGAATATTGTGAAAATGTGAAAATAATATACTGGAAAGAAAAACAAAAACAAAATGAACTAAACTGAACTCAACTAAAATGAAATAAAGAAAAAATACAGGAATAATATTGAAAAATAAGAATAAGTAATAAACTCCTACGAAGAAAAAAGTAAAATTTTTGTAACACATACAGAGATAATCTCGAATGCACTTCAACACACAAATGCAACAGAGTCATAAATAAGTGGAAATTTACAAAACCCGGAAGAACAAAATAGTTTTATGGTGAATCAGGTTTTTCCTGCTTCACAACAAATCATACAACAATTTCTCTTTTTAGCTAAAATTATTTAAAATAATCAGATAACATTCCTAAGATCTTGAGGAAACTCAATTGTTCGAATATTTATAAGTGACCAGATGGATCGGTCATACCTGAAAAAATCATGGTTTCAACATTTATTCTTTGAATTTAAATGCTTCCCGTCTATGTACATTTTCCTACAATCCACCGTACACTTTAACGAATACATTCTTTCAAACTATTTGCAACAGAAAAAGTCACAGTTTACATATTGCATTTTGTGTAAAGATGTCTCACAACTGATGAGCAACAACAAGAAGACTTTTACTTACATTCATAACAAACAAAAACATCATTGAGGATGGTCAACAACATTTTGAAATGGAAAATTACTCACTCATAGTACATTCCCTCATCCATTCAACCATCCATCCATCCTAGAAATGCACACTTTTGAATGTGCCAATGAGTTAGTACCACAAGTGAGTGACTATCTTTGGTCTTCGTCGTCTTCTCGTCTATTTATCTATGTAATATGTATTTGTGATGTATAGATCTAAAGCAATTAGTATCTAAGATGGATGGATGGATGCCTGAACATCAGCATGGACAACTAAATGGATTGTTGTTGGTTGGATGGATGGACAGTAGACAAACATTAGTTTGCAATAAATAAATTGAAGCAATGGAAATAGACAGAAGACATACTTGAAATTATTCACTCACAAGTTATTTTGTTTTTGTTCTTATTGTTGTGGTCCACAAAAACAATGTCCATAATCGTCTAAGACAAGACAAACTAAGACGGAGACATTGTCCAAATTTGACAAGACGATGGATGTTAGTTATATGTATGTATATAAAATGTTTGTTATTTTTAAATGCATATTTTAAACAAATTTCACTGAAAGTTTACAGCTGCAGTGTTCAGTTTAGTTGAGGGCATATGAAGAAATAGCAGCATCAGTAAATGCTAATCTATAGCAATAGAACTGATCTAGAACTGAACTAGAACTGAACTAGAACTGAACTAAACTAGAACTGAACTAGAACTGAACTAGAACTGAACTAGAACTGAACTAGAACTGAACTAGAACTGAACTAGAACTGAACTAGAACTGAACTAGAACTGAACTAGAATTGAACTAGAACTGAACTAGAACTGAACTAGAACTGAACTAGAACTGAACTAGAACTAACTAGAACTGAACTAGAACTGAACTAGAACTGAACTAGAACTGAACTAGAACTGAACTAGAACTGAACTAGAACTGAACTAGAACTGAACTAGAACTGAACTAGAACTGAACTAGAACTGAACTAGAACTGAACTAGAACTGAACTAGAACTGAACTAGAACTGAACTAGAACTGAACTAGAACTGAACTAGAACTGAACTAGAACTGAACTAGAACTGAACTAGAACTGAACAAGAACTGAACTAGAACTGAACTAGAACTGAACTAGAACTGAACTAGAACTGAACTAGAACTGAACTAGAACTGAACTAGAACTGAACTAGAACTGAACTAGAACTGAACTAGAACTGAACTGAAACTGAAACTAGAACTGAACTAGAACTTGAACTAGAACTGAACTTAGAACGGACTTGAACTAGAACTAGAACTGATAGAACATGAACTAGAAACTGAAACTAGACTGAACTAGAACTGAACTAGAACTGAACTAGAAACTGAAACTAGAACTGAACTAGAACTGAACTAGAACTGAACTAAGAACTGAACTAGAGACTGAACTATGAACTGAACTAGAACTGAACTAGAACTGACTAGAACTGAACTAGAACTGACTAGAACGGAACTAGAACTGAACTAGAACTGAACTAGAATGAACTAGAACTTAACGAACTGAATAGAACTGAACTAGAACTGAACTAGAACTGAACTAGAACTGAACTAGAACTGAACTAGAATAACTACTGAACTAACTAGAACTGAACTAGACTGAACTAGAACTGAACTCGAACTGAACTAGAACTGAACTAGAACTGAACTAGAACTGAACTAGAACTGAACTAGAACTGAACTAGAACTGACTAGAACTGAACTAGAACTGAACTAGAACTGAACTAGAACTGAACTAGAACTGAACTAGAACTGAAACTAGAACTGAACTAGAACTGACTAGAACTGAACTAGAACTGAATTAGAACTGAACTAGAACTGAACTAGAACTGAACTAGAACTGAACTAGAACTGAACTAGAACTGAACTAGAACTGAACTAGAACTGAACTAGAACTGAACTAGAACTGAACTAGAACTGAACTAGAACTGAACTAGAACTGAACTAGATCTGAACTAGAACTGAACTAGAACTGAACTAGAACTGAACTAGAACTGAACTAGAACTGAACTAGAACTAGAACTGAACTAGAACTGAACTAGAACTGAACTAGAACTGAACTAGAACTGAACTAGAACTGAACTAGAACTGAACTAGAACTGAACTAGAACTGAACTAGAACTGAACTAGAACTGAACTAGAACTGAACTAGAACTGAACTAGAACTGAACTAGAACTGAACTAGAACTGAACTAGAACTGAACTAGAACTGAACTAGAACTGAACTAGAACTGAACTAGAACTGAACTAGAACTGGACTAGAACTGATCTAGAACTAGAACTGAACTAGAACTAGAACTGAACTGAACTGAATTAGAACTAGAACTGAACTAGAACTGAACTAGAACTGAACTAGAACTGAAGCAGAACTGACCCAGAACTGAACTAGAACTAGAACTGAAGTAGAACTGAACTGGAAAAGAAATAGAACTGAACTATAACAGAAAAGAACTGAACTAGTACTGAAACAAAACTGAACTAGCAGTATACTTGTACGGAAACAACTTCTGATCAGAGGTCTGATTTCCTAGCTGTTAATCTCAAACTTTTAATATGAACAACAGCTTTGAGCAGACAAAAAATCGACAATTTGAAGTCGAATTTTCAAATTTAGCTTAATATTTTCTTCAAATGTAGAGAACAAGTTCGTTAAACAGTTATACGTTTAAAGAACAAGTTATCATGAAGTATGTATATCTCAAAACATTGGAAATCGACTAGAAATTCCAAAATTTTAAAAAAGTTTCTATTAAGTAGTTTTCTTCTGATTAGATTTATGACCATGGAATATATTAACTTTTTTATGAACATTACAAAAAAGACGTATAAAATACATATATATTAATTATTAAAATTCTTTTACTCTTATGAACTAAAAATCATAAAAAACTGGAACAAGTAGAAACGATAAATTAAAAGATCTTAAATCGTATAACAAATCGTAAAACATTGTTCACATTGAGATTTAAAATGATAATAATTTTACGATTTTTCAATGATTATTAAAAAAACAAGCTTTAAATTTCGTAATCAATTACTATAAGAAATCGTTAAAATAGCACATAAACTAAAAATTTTAATAACATCAATATTATTTCTTAATTTTTATTAGGCGAAGAACATCAAATTGTAATAACAACAGGTAATAAAATTCGATGATAAAATTTTTAAAACTTAAAAATTTTTAAATCTTTTATATGCTTTTAAAATATCCCATTAAAGGTTTCTACCATTGCAATATTTAACTTAGCTATACTTCTCTTTTAATTTATTAACCAACAATCTTAACAAACCCAATCATTATTTTAATTTACTCACATGCAGTGAGAAATATATCACTATATTTTCAATTTTATTGATTTCTGGCCTAAATGATCATAAATTCCTCTGCCTCCAGATATTTGCAGTAAAGTGGTCAAAAAAGCAACGAAAACAAAAACACATAAAATTTATAAATAAATAAATCGCGAAAATAAAAAACCCGTTTGGCATTTCGTTTAGCTTTTAATCCATTCCAAACATTTTCAAAAATAACAACAAAACCAATAAATTATTTATACATCAAAAGAAATGCAATTAACTTGTGTGATATCAATTAATCAATCAGGGTGTTGCACATGCATTTCCATGCCACTATTTGTGAAAGGCAATTTAAACCAACAAACGCACACATACATACACAACGAAAATGAACTTACTGCAACAGGCAGACAAGAAATAAAAAAGACCAGGCAAATTGAACGAACTAAAACAACCGACCAAACATAGGAACAACCACATCAACTACAAGAACGGACAGCAACATCAGATTCTTCCAATCAAAACATTAAAACTGGAAATATTTTCCTTAACACGACAGACAGTTTAATGGATGACCATGATTGAGGTTATCCAAATAAACCTCCATCGGAGCGAGACAGCTACCAACGCTCTGATGGCTAAAATCAACACAGGTAAAATACATATAGCTTTAATCCAGGAACCTTGGACGATTCGCAACAAGGTTTCTGGATTAAATCACGTAAATTTCCAACTTTTCTACGCTGATACAGGATCTCGCCCGAGAACATGTATCTTATGTCACAAGAACTTATGTTTTCTCCTCTCAACAGGATTATCAACATCGGATGCAACGGTGCTGAAGCAAGGTCGTGGCAACATATTCCTTGCATCTATTTACCTGCCTTTCGATTCTCCGACACTACCACCAACGTCGGATCTGATGAAACTGGTTGAAGAGGCACAAAGGAAAAATAAGAAAATTGTAATAGGTTGTGATGCCAACTCGCATCATGTAGCTTGGGGTAGTACAAACACCAATCGCAGGGGACAAGCCCTCATGGATTTCTTTAATACTAAAGACTTGATAACATTGAACTTAGGTAATAAAGCTACCTTCGTCAATAGAATCAGAGAAGAAGTATTAGATATAACTATATGTTCAGAAGAGCTTATAAACGAAATTCAGGATTGGAGAGTTTCGGACGAGCACTCCTTTTCTGATCATCGGTACATAAGATTCAAAATACTAAGGCCACCACCAAAGCCGATAAAGTTTCGGAATAAGTCTAAAACTAATTGGACAATGTTCGGGACCTTACTAAAGAACCGTTTAGGTCAGGACACTTTTCAATGTCGAAATAAAGAGGATATAGATGCCAAAGTGGAAACGTTCACAAGTGCCCTGGTTGAATCGTTCGAGGACAGCTGCCCTCTGCGAGAGCGGAGATCTGCCCAGGAAAAACCCTGGGTAACTGGGGAGATCCGGAACCTTGGGAAGACTCTTCGCAAACTATTTAATCGGGCACGGCGTAAAAAGACCGCAGTATACTGGGATGAGTATCGTAATAAACTTGGTGAATATAAGAAAATCGTTCGAAAAGCCAAACGAGACTCCTGGAAACTTTTCTGTGAACAGGTAGATAGCGTAAATGACGTATCGAAGATAAAAAAATTCCTATCCAAAACTCATGTCCAACCGGAATCTATGATCGATGACACGGGCAGGAGGCTTGAGGATATGGAGGAGACAATGAAACTCCTAATGGATTCTCATTTCCCACCCGGTATATCGAATAACATAGATGAACCGATATTGGAGGAAGGGGAGGGTAACACGGAAATAGTAATTACAACTGACATGGTGAAAGGGGCAATCAAGAGCTTTGCTCCCTATAAAGCTGCAGGGCCGGATGGAATTTTCCCGGCACTTTTGCAGATGGAGGCGGGACTGGTTTCCGTACATCTGTCACAGATATTCACGGCATGCTTAAAATTGGCATATACCCCAGTTAAATGGCAGGATGCAAGGGTAATATTTATACCCAAACCAGGGAAACCTAGCTATGCGACACCTAAGTCCTATCGACCAATAAGTCTTACGTCCTTCCTACTTAAAACCTTGGAACGGATAGTCGATAGCATGGTTAAAAGCAGCATACCATACAATGACCTTAAATATAAGCAGCATGCTTATGTAAAGGGACGATCGGTGGAAACCGCTTTAAATGAAGTTGTCCACTACATAGGTGAATCTTTCGATAGCAAACTGTATACACTGGCAGTATGCATTGACATCGAAGGCGCTTTCAATAACGTGCACACTGATACCCTTATCCAATCCCTAGACCAGTTTTATGTTGACCGGGTGCTCCGTAACTGGATCAACTACATGCTAAGGAACAGATGGATAAGCTGCGAGATGTACGATATAACTATCAGGAAAAAGGTATTTCGCGGTATACCACAGGGTGGCATTTTGTCACCTTTACTCTGGGTCACCACGATTAATAGCCTCCTAAGGACCCTAACCGAGAAAGGACTTAGACCTGTCTGCTATGCAGACGATGTCGTAATACTTTTAAAGGGAAAGGATCCAAATTACTTGTGTAGAAGAGCTGAGGAGGCTCTGAATACGGCCTTGAGCTGGGCTCAACCGAGAGGCCTCAATGTTAACCCGGCGAAGACGGAAATCTGTCTTTTCACAAGAAAGACAAAAATTTCTACATATACTGAACCTTGCTTCTTGGGCAAGAAGATACCGGTGACAGACAAAGTTAAGTATTTAGGTGTAATACTTGACCGGAAATTAAAATGGAGACACCACATAGAGGATAGGATCAACAAGGCACATCGGTGCTGGGCGATATGTAGGAGAACCATAGGCATGAAATGGGGTCTTAGTCCTACTATGACAAATTGGCTTTATAAAAGTGTAATTAGACCAATTCTAGCTTATGCTTCAATAATCTGGTGGACTGCTTTGGACAAAAAGTGTAATATCAAACTACTACAGGGAGTTCAGCGTACATGCTGCTTGGGTATAAGTGGTGCCATGTGTACTACTTCAACCAAGGCTCTGGAAACGTTGCTAGATATTCCACCCATTGAAACATATATAAGATATGAGGCGGCGCTTACAGCCGAACGGCTCTTTACTTTAGGCGAACTGGCCAAAAACGGTTATAGGACACGTCATCAATGTATACTGGACACATTGGAAGGTTATACACATTCATCGGACGTGCCTGATCGCATACCAGACACTGAATATGTCGGAAACTTTGAAACGCTAATCCCAGATAGAATGTCTTGGTCAAGCGGAACATTAGAGCAAATACCAGTAGGAATCCGTTGCTACACGGATGGCTCTAAATTAGGGGACAAAGTGGGTCTGGGGTTCTATATTGAAGACCCAGAAACAGAAATATACCACCGTTTACCTAATCATAACACAAGCTTCCAGGCAGAAGTACGAGCAATAACGGAATGTGTAAATTGGATTAGAATAAATATGGCGCCCACAGGGCTTAATATATTTACCGACAGCCAGAAGGCAATTTGTGCGATATCAGGTGATAGAATTAAATCTAAGACCGTATTGGATTGTAAGAAAGCTTTAACTGAATACTCTCCCAGAGGTAAGGTTCACATCATATGGGTACCAGGCCACTCGGGAGTAATCGGCAACGAAAGGGCGAATGTAATAGCTTTAAAGGGAAGGGAGCTCGATGTAGTTAACCTGACAAACGCAAAACCATTCGACGCAACAAAAGCTGAATTAAAAATATGGATGAGAGAATCCCATAAGGCCTCTTGGAATAATGAAACGGTGGGTAGAACCACAAAGATTCTATGGGGTGACCCTGATGAGAGCAAGACGAGAAATCTTCTCAAAATGAGCAAGTCTGAGGTTAGTATGATGGTACGTATTCTCAGTGGACACACAGGATTACGAGCACATCTATACAAAATTGGACGTGCGAATTCAGACGAATGTAGAGCATGTGGAGAGGACAGTGAAACTCTGGAGCACTTTCTTTGCCATTGTCAGGCATTCGTCGAAGTTAGATCCAAGTATCTTGGAAGTGATGTTATTCCGGAAATAACATTCTTAACCAACACCGATTGGAAGATTCTTAGGAATTACGTCCAGGAAACTGAGTTTCTGAACATTTTTTTTTTTTTTTTTTTTTTTTTTTCTTGAATTGGAGCGCACAACAGGCCCGATAGTGGCCTAGGTGTATTTCTTCGGATTTGATGTAGTATACATCCTCCTATCAACCTAACCTAACCTAACCTAACCTAACACGATATCAAAATAATAAAACATACGCCTTTTAATATTAGCACCCTACAGTGAGTGGATGATATTTATATTATGCAAAATGTTTGTTACCAACGTTGAGTTCTGTTCTAGTGATTTTATAATTGTGACCTAGTTCTGTTTTAGTTCTTTTCAAGTTCTGTTCTAGTTCTTTTCAAGTTCTGTTCTAGTTCTTTTCACGTTCTGTTCTAGTTCTGTTCTAGTTCTGTTCTAGTTCTTTTCTAGTTCTGTTCTAGTTATGTTCTAGTTCTGTTCTAGTTCTTTTCTAGTTCTGTTCTAGTTCTGTTCTAGTTCTGTTCTAGTTCTGTTCTAGTTCTGTTCTAGTTCTAGTTCTGTTCTAGTTCTGTTCTAGTTCTGTTCAAGTTCTGTTCAAGTTCTGCTCAAGTTCTGCTCAAGTTCTGTTCTAGTTCTGTTCTAGTTCTAGTTCTGTTCTAGTTCTGTTCTAGTTCTGTTCTAGTTCTGTTCTAGTTCTGTTCTAGTTCTGTTCTAGTTCTGTTCTAGTTCTGTTCTAGTTCTGTTCTAGTTCTGTTCTAGTTCTGTTCTAGTTCTGTTCTAGTTCTGTTCTAGTTCTAGTTCTGTTCTAGTTCTGTTCTAGTTCTGTTCTAGTTCTGTTCTAGTTCTGTTCTAGTTCCGTTCTAGTTCTAGTTCTGTTCTAGTTCTGTTCTAGTTCTGTTCTAGTTCTGTTCTAGTTCTGTTCTAGTTCTGTTCCAGTTCTGTGCTAGTTCTGTTCTAGTTCTGTTCTAGTTCTGTTCTAGTTCTGTTCTAGTTCTGTTCTAGTTCTGTTCTAGTTCTGTTCTAGTTCTGTTCTAGTTCTGTTCCAGTTCTGTTCTAGTTCTGTTCTAGTTCTGTTCTAGTTCTGTTCTAGTTCTGTTCTAGTTCTGTTCTAGTTCTGTTCTAGTTCTGTTCTAGTTCTGTTCTAGTTCTGTTCTAGTTCTGTTCTAGTTCTGTTCTAGTTCTGTTCTAGTTCTGTTCTAGTTCTGTTCTAGTTCTGTTCTAGTTCTGTTCTAGTTCTGTTCTAGTTCTGTTCTAGTTCTATTCTAGTTCTGTTCTAGTTCTGTTCTAGTTCTGTTCTAGTTCTGTTCTAGTTCTGTTCTAGTTCTGTTCTAGTTCTGTTCTGGTTCTGTTCTAGTTCTGTTCTAGTTCTGTTCTAGTTCTGTTCTAGTTCTGTTCTAGTTCTGTTCTAGTTATGTTCTAGTTCTGTTCTAGTTCTAGTTCTGTGCTAGTTCTGTTCTAGTTCTGTTCTGGTTCTGTTCTAGTTCTGTTCTAGTTCTAGTTCTAGTTCTGTTCTAGTTCTGTTCTAGTTCTGTTCTAGTTCTGTTCTAGTTCTGTTCTAGTTTCTGTTTGTTCTAGTTCTGTTCTAGTTCTGTTCTAGTTTCTGTTCTAGTTCTGTTCTAGTTCTGTTCTAGTTCGTTCTAGTTTGTTCAGTTCTGTTCTAGTTCTGTTCATTTGTTTAAGTTCTGTTCCATGTCTGTTCTAGTTTGTTGATTTTCTGTTCTGTTCTGTTCTAGTTCTGTTCTAGTCTGTTCTAGTTCTGTTCTAGTTCTGTTCTAGTTCTGTTTTCGAGTTCTGTTCTAGTTCTGTTCTAGTTCTGTTCTAGTTCTGTTCTAGTTTCTGTTCTAGTTCTGTTCTAGTTATGTTCTAGTTCGTTCTAGTTCTTCTGTTCAGTTTGTTCCTAGTTCTGTTAAGTTTCTGTTCTGTTAATGTATGGTTCTATTTTGTCATTTCTGTTCTAGTTCGTTCTAGTTCGTTCTAGTTCTGTTCAGTTCTGTTCTAGTTCTGTTCTAGTTCTGTTCTAGTTCTGTTCTAGTTCTGTTCTAGTTCTGTTCTAGTTCTGATCAAGTTCTGTTCTAGTTCTGTTCTAGTTCTGTTCTAGTTCTGTTCTAGTTTTGTTCTAGTTCTGTTCTAGTTCTGTTCTAGTTCTGTGCTAGTTCTGTTCTAGTTCTGTTCTGGTTCAGTTTCTTAAATTCCTATTAGATTGATGGACCCGAATAATTTGATATATAAATAAGTACTTAGCAAATAATGGGGCACCATTTAGATATTGATTACTAACCACAAAATATGTTTAAAATACTGAAAGGTGTAACATGTCAAAGTCAAAATAATTTAACCAAAACGGTTTTCTATTGATATATCAGTTCAATAGTGATTTAAGCAAATTAACAAATAGTAATATGTTTATTTATATTTCATATATTGATTTCTTTTTTATTGGTTAGTTACTGATATAAACTTGTTTTTAATTGCACAAATATTTTTTTAATTGACCAAAATAAATTCAGCTAAATTTTTATAAAAAATCCAAAAAAATCTATACAAAATTTAAATTGACAGCAAAGATTTAAAATCAATTTAATAAAACATCATAAACAGATGAACTTGTAATTTACACAATTTGTTGAGAGTACATGAACAAAAAAATAACATTGAAAACTGAAAAATATTTTTTGATAACCATATGTCGAAAAGTTCTTACACACATATTTTTTCTTCATCTGCATTTCTTACTACAACTCTACAATATAAATTAAATTTATATACAAGAAGAAAGTAGAAAAAAATTATTTGAAAAATAATAAATATTTTTGTATGTTTATTTTGCATAAGAAAAATCACTGACGCATGCAATTTCTTCAATGGTAAAATAAAAATCTACACCGACAAACATTCTTACAGTAGTTGTAAGTACGTAAGCATAAATATTAGGGTGATCGACTCGATTTTTCAACCGGTTTTAAAACCGGTTTTTTCTGCTTTACCAGTGTCGGTTTTTTCTTAATGTTGATTTTTCGAATATCGAATAACCCGGTTTTTTCACTTTTTAAAAACCGGTTTCGAATACTTTTATTTGCTTTGTATTCAAAGATTATTTAAATGAAATTTTTAAGTAAATAATAACAATATTCGAGTCGAGGAACTAGCGTATATTTTTCTACAGCTCCTTTGGTTAAACTTTTTAGATTTTCCTAATTAATTAAAAACAAGTTAGAGTGCTATATTCGGCTCTGCCGAATCTTAAATACCCTCCACCAGCAAGCTACTTTTCATTGAGACCCATTTAACTATCTAATTTTTAGATAACTTGGCGAAATTTTTGTTTCCGTATTGAGGGTACTAACATTTATGCATATGTCAAACTAATTTTAATTATGTCGAGAAATATGTATGTATATTAAGTGGACCTTATATAGGAGCTACTACAATATATGGATCAATCCGGAAAAAATTTGGTAGAATGATTTATATGCTCACAAAACATATTCAAGTCGTACTTCATCCCGATATCCTTATTATTCAAAGAAATATATGCGTTTAAGTGATTTTCGTATGTGGACCCTCTATGGGAGCCTATCCGGAAAAAATTTCGTAGAGTGATTCATATAAAGACAATACATATTTGTGTCGAATTTTATCAAGATATCTTTATTTAACAATGAAATATGTGCGATTAAGTAATTTTCGGAAGTGGGACTTATATGGGAGCTATCACCAATAATGGACCGATCCGGGGAAAAAATGGTAGAATGATTTATATGTACACATTACATATTCAAGTCGAATTTTATCCTTATAGCTTTAGAATTAATGAAATATATTCGTTTAATTGATTTTCGGAAGTGGACCTTATATTGGGGCTATGACCTATTATGAGCCTATCCGGAAAAAATTTCGTAAAGTGACTCATATAAAGACAAAACATATTTGTGTCGAATTTTATCAAGATAGCTTTATTTGACAATGAAATATGTGCTTTTAAGTGATTTTCGGAAGTGGGCCTTATATGGGAGCTATGACCAATAATGAACCGATCCGTAAAAAATTTGGTGGAATGATTTTAATGTACACAAAACATATTTTTGTCGAATTTCATCCCGATAACTTTAGAATTCAATGAAATATATGCGTTTAAGTGATTTTCGGAAGTGGACCTTATATGGGAGCTATGACCAATTATGGGCCTATTCGGAAAAAATTTAGTAGAGTAATTCATATTTAGACAAAATCTATTTATGTCGAATTTTATCACGATAGCTTTATTTGACAATGAAATATGTGTTTTTAAGTGATTTTCGGAAGTGGGCCTTATATGGGAGCTATGACCAATAATAGACCGATCCGTAAAAAAAATTGTAAAATGATTTGTATGTATACAAAACATATTTGTGTCGAATTTTATCCCAATAGCTTTATAATTCATTGAAATATATGCGTTTAAGTGATTTTCGGAAGTGGACCTTATATGGGAGCTATGACCAATTATTGGCCTATCCGGAAAAAATTTCGTAGAGTGATTCATATTTAGACTAAACATATTTGTGTCGAATTTTATCAAGATAGCTTTGTTTGACAATGATATATGAGCTTTTAAATGATTTTCGGAAGTGGGCCTTATATGGGAGCTATGACCAATAATGGACCGATCCGTACAAAATTTGGTAGAATGATTTGTATGTATACAAAACATATTTAACTCGACTTTTATCACAATAGCTTTACTCATCAAAGAAATATGTGCGTTTAGGTGATTTTCGGAAGTGGACCTTGTATGAGAGCTATGACCAATTGTGGACCGACTGAAATCTGCGTTGATAGTATGATTTCTGTTCATATTATATTTGCATGTACAAAATTTTGTGTTGATACCGATATATTTGAGGGAGTTATTAACGATAAACTAATTTCCGGGAATATATACCTTTGTATGGGGGCTATGGGAAATATTGGATCGATTGTAAAGATTTTGAACATAATTGATTACTGCCCTGAAAAAATAATGTGTGACAAAATTCATCGAAATATCTTTGGTAGTTTCCGAGAAAACTTCAAAAGAATTATGAAAAAACCGTAATTTTTTTCGAGGTAGTCTGAAATTTTTACTTATAACTTTTTACGTTGTGAACCGATTTTGCTGATTTTCAATACCAAACTGCTTAGGACAATAATGAATATTCTTAGTGAATTTGGCTGATTTCTTTTGCTTAGTTTTAACGTGAGCGTGTTTTAACCAGACAGACAGACAGACAGACGGACAGACGGACAGACGGACATAGCTAAATCGACTCAGAATTTCATAAGGATCAAGAATATATATACTTTGTTAGGTCTCAGGTGAATATTTCTAGGTGTTACACACGGAATGACAAACTTATATATACCCTCTATCACCACTGATGGTGGTGGAGGGTATAAAAATTTATTCATAAAATTGATAACTGTTTGATAAAATTTTATCA